>NW_020536999.1:52126065-52163644 GCF_003426905.1 Ctenocephalides felis | reverse complement strand
AAATAAAACTAGTTGGTATTAGTATTTGCTTCAAGGCAAGTTACATGAACTTCCCGATTTGTGTAAAAATAAAAAATAAACTAGTGGGGCGCATGGCATCGTGCCTTAAGGCAAGTTGCTGGAACTTCCCGTACCAAATCTTATTATTTTTTTGAAAACGATTAACATTTTTGAAAAAATTTTACTTCGAAAAAATTAGATTTTTGAAAAACTAGGACTTTGAAAAAAATGTTTTCATTATTTTGACATATTTTGGAAATTCTGAACTTTTTTTTAAAGCAATCGTACTGCTTTAACTGCATAGAGACAAAATGTAAAAGCGCGTAAGCGCCGCGTCGCCGTCTAACGGATAAACATTGGTACGGAACCCAGGAATGTAAACAAAATTTATACTTATTGTTAAAATCTCTATAAAATATCTGATAATTTGATGTGCATATGTCTAATGATTATTTTTGACCACCAAATGGCATTTTTTTACTTTTTTCATTGGATCTCCGAAACCGATAGACCTGCCTTTATGAAAATTTGATCAGTTCTTCATCTTGTTAATACAAGTAAAACGATTTTTGAATTATTAACATCGGTCGCTCCGTTCTCTCAAAAACGGATCTACCGTTTTTGGCACTTTTTGCCCCGTATCTTCGGAACGGCTAGACCTGCCTTTGCCAAAACGTAATCAGCACGTCTTCTTATCAATATAAATCTAATGTTTTTTGAATTATTTAAATCGGTTGATCGGTGTTCCCGAAATCGTCGACGAAAATTTGTTTTCTGCACACACACAGACGCACACACATACACACACACACATACATTAATTTTTTCTAAGGTATGCCAAAAAATGTTCAGAAATCTTTGAAACGTAAAGATTTATAAAACTTTCATTTTCAATTTTTTGCAATTACTATAACTTGCCCTACGGGAAGTTAAATATATGGTAGGGCGGGGCACAAAGGTCCAATTTAACTTTGGGCGATCATATTGTGAAAACCTAATCAATATAAGAGTATAAGAAATCATTGATATCACATAATTTATATCCACTAATAACATAAATTGATTTTGATATTAATTTTATTAACACCTACGCTTATTTATTATGATATATAACTTATATACTATACTATTATATATCAAATAATTTAACTATTATCTATTGTACCGTGAGATACCTATGCCATCATTTCTCCATACAAATAATCTATTACAGCTAGATTATTATTTGCTAACTTATATAATATATATTGTGTGTTTTATATATATATATATATATATATATATATATATGTATATACCTATGTATATATATATATATATATATATATATATATATGTATACCTATGTATATATATATATATACCTATGCAATCAATTTCTCCATACAATAATCTATTACAGCTAGATTATTATTTGCTACTTATTATATATCTATATATATATATATATATGTATATATAAATATATATGTGTGTTTATATATATATATATATATATATATAATATAATATATACATATCAGACACCCTACATACCTATTTAATATTAATGTGTTATATTTCTACCTTACGCCCTATGTATTATCTCTACCTATCTATTGCCTATACCGGGGATTGATCCCGGTTCCTCTGCGTGACAGTCACGCATCTTAACCACTACTCTATCGGGTCCCACCACTGAAAATATATTATGGAACACACTGTTGTTTCTTTGGTTCATTTTGTAATTAATTGAGTATTTTGTAACTAATTGAGTAAATAATACTAAGATGACGCGACAGCACACGAAAAAAGACAGTTGATTGTAGCGTTACGGTGGTCGAGTGGTCAAGGTCGTAGCTTGTCACGCGGCGGACCGGGGTTCGATTCCCGGTAAGGGTGAAAATAGTATGTAGGCGAAATTGTAGGCGTAAGATAATAAATGTTAGGCGGTTTAGATATAAGTGCAAGTATTGAGCGTATATGGTGCGGTGGTAAAGGAACGTACGATATAGTAGTTATAAGGTGTATAACCACGTAAAATGTAATGTTTAGGTATGGTTTAGTTATAGGTGATACACATACGCGAAAAGAAATTCATGATATTAGAGGTTATCGTATAAAAATTGCGAATGTTATGTAGGTTTAATATATAAATATTCTTTCTGCTATACAAATATTTAGTTTGCTGGTTAGTTTTTTGACAAAGGCAGGGCAAAAGTGCAAGAAATGTCGATTTAGTTTTTGAGTCAACAGAGCATCAGGTTTAAATGATTTAAAAAATATTTTACATTTATTTACTGAAGGAAGAAGTGATTAAATTTTTGGGCAGGTCCAATAGAAAAGTAAAATATTCTCTGTTAGAAATATTAAATATCGGTACGAAAAGTTCTAGCAATTTGCCTTAAGGCACGCCATGCACCTCTAGTTTAGTCTTATATTATAAGAACAAAAAGTTCAAAACCATCGGAATCGAAAGGTGAAAGTTTTTTAGGTAAATTTATCAATCAACTTTATTTATACTAAAATAAATATTAGCTAGTGGGGGGGGGGGTGGCATCGTGCCTTAAGGCAATTTGCTGGAATTTCCCGTACCGTAATGTTCGAGGAATACTAAATGTTTTCAAATAAATTATTATAAATATTGTAACATTGTCTAATATTTATAAGAATTATATAAACTGAATTGCAAAGTGAAAATTATTTGTAAAGTATATTAGAACTATAGTCAGAATTAAAATTAAATCTGAACTATTTTCGTTATATAAAAAATTAAAAAAAAAAGTTGAAACAATTTTTTTTTCCAAAATCAATTATTTTGTTAAGACAAGCAAAAAGTTCTTTGAATCAATTAAATCGGACGCTTAGTTCTCTTAAAAACTGCCATTTTTTTGTACATTTAGCTTCGCATCTTCGAAATGGCTGGGCCTGCCAATGCGAAAAACTAATAACCACTTCTCCCAATCATTACTAATTGAATGCTCTTTAGATCATTCAAATCGGATGCTCCGTTTTCTCAATAACTCGATTTCTATTTTCTGCACTCTTTGCTTTTTATCTCCGTAACTGCTGGACCTGTCTTTGCCAAAACCTAATCAGCACATTTCCTTATCGATAGGAATCGAATGTTTTTTGAACCATTCAAATCGGTTGATCCGTACGCCCGAAACGTGGACGAAAAATTGTATTCATACATACATACATACACACACACATCCATTTTTTCTGAGGTATGCCAAAATGTTCAGAAACCTTCAAAACGTCGAGAAATGTAAAAATTTTCAATTCCGATTTTCGGCCCATTACAATAACTTACCCTACGGGAAGTTAATTAATATATGAGTGATTAAAAGTATTCCGAGTGGATTAATTACACATAATTGAAAACTAACGAACACGTTAACTTGGAGTATTGTCTAAAAACAAATTTGCAAAAATCGATAATTTTTATAATTGAACCACTTTCCGTAGAACTTTGATGGTTTAGTATGTTCACTAAGACCAAGCACTCTATTGTTATACAAATAAATCGTCTAATTTTAATTTTAACAAACATTAAAAAAACTATTCAGTTTCTCAAACTTTGATGAATTTTAAAATTAAGCTACTTGTAGTAAGGCCGTTATGTTTCAGTAAGTTCTATAAGACAATGATATATATCACCAAAAAATGTTCCATAAAAATCGGCTTAATTTTTTTTTCAACAGTCAAACGGCATAAAACTGACAAATGATATCCTCATCAAGATACATCTAATGGCTTTTAAATTTCTGAAATCGGTTCAGACGATTTTGAGTAGACGTCGATGAAGGTCTAATTTTGACAAACGCCAAAAAAAACGATGTTAATTTTTGCAAAGTTTGATGAATGTTTCAAATTAAACGACTTATTGTAAAATTTTAGTATGATCTATAAGACTATGGTATCTACCGTCAAGTAAAAAACATAAAAATTGTTGAAAAAAATTTTTTCAACACTTAATTATAAGAAACGACCCGGTCGATCTTTACCAAAAACTAATCAGGTCGATTCTCAACGAATATCTTTCGAACGGTTTATGAATTTTCAAAATCGATTCAGAATTGCGGACTAAAACGTGAACGAATTTTTCACTTTTTGTTATTTACAAAGAAACGGCTGTTGGTCGCGCAAAATTGATTAACACTTACCCTCATCGAGATACATCGAAAGGCTTTTAAATTTTTGAAATCGGTCCAGCCGTTTTTAATAATATATGTATCAACACAAAATTCTTATTCAGATTAATCGAGTGCAATCGAGTACAGCTAGTACATAACAAAAAATCCTATCATTCATCATATGATTAAACTTTTATATTTATTTCTTAAATCTTATTTATATAAAATGCGTTTCTTGCGCAATGTCTTTTGAGTGAAGTTTATATAAGACTTTGATCTGAACGCATTGCAGTAAATGTAAACACTTTTACAAAAATTTTGGAGCCCAATTAAACACTAATAAAGGTCAACCTAATTAAATTAGAACCGAAAACTCTTTATCTCAGACAAACGAAGGTAATCGCGAAAATACAAAATTCATGATTTTATAATTAACGTGATGTTTATTCGGATGTAATAAACGGCCGAGTGAATTCCCGACTTGGGCTAAAAGGCGAGTCACAGTCTGTTTACTCTATTAAATATCTGTTTTATCAAGCAGACGTTTTGGCAACGTTCATTGGATGAAATTAGACCTCTAGATAAATGGCAGGACGCAGATAGTAGTGAAAAAGGAAAACAAAGGAAATTTATACCGACGAAGAAACAACAGTTCATAATCTCCTAAGAAAATATTTAGACAAGATTCATTTTTTGTATAAAAAACAGAAAGCATCTTTACTAATGTTTGTGTAAAATAATAATACAAATGCAAGGAACACAGTGGATTTGTGTTTACTGGCATTTCTTTTGTGATTTTGTTCTTGGCTCGAGAAATATACTACGAGGGTAATTTGTTCGTGCTCCTTATTAATATGTATCATACAAGTCGTAGGTTTTTCTTATAACAAGACGAAGCACGAATAAAATTGTATGGTTTTCATTCATTTCAAGGAATCCGATTAAAAAAATCAAATAAGGTGAAATTAGAATCAAATTATCATAGAATCAAATTTGAAATCTGCATAATATGCAGATTCAACTTTTGACTAAAATATTTATTTGCAGAGTACACAACAATTCAGATTATCAGAAATATGTGTCGATTAGTACATATTAATAATTCGATTTATTAAAAAAAATAATTCAAGAATATTATTCTTGAATATATATTATTAATCTTTCGCATTTGTAATAATGTTTTTAAGTTTTTTTTATCTTGTAATAATTTATAGTAGATGCATGCATTTATAGTGTGATATAACATTAATTTTTTGTTATTAATTTAATTTAATAAATTTTTATAAACGACACTAGCGTTAGCAGATCTTTACCAAAACTAGTGGTGTATGGCATTGTGCATTAAGGCAAATTGCTGGAACTTAACGTACGAAAAATTAGATTTTGTAAAAAAGATTCAATTTTTTTAGAACGTTAAACAATAAATTTTTGATTTTTTTTTATTTAAATTAATTGACGCTTTTGAAAAAATTGAATTTTTTTATACTTTGAAATATTTTAGAAATTTTGAACTTTTTTCAAAGCAAATCGCGCCGCGTCGCAAGAAAACGGATAAAAAATGGAACAGAGCCCAAACAAAGTTTATTATTAAAATATTTGATAATTTAATGTACCCACGTATAATGATCATTTTTGTCCATTTTTTGCCTTTCTTATTGGTCGACGAAAAATTGTATCTGCACATACACCAAAAACACGCACAGACACACACATTCCTCCAGTTTTTCTAAGGTATGCCAAAATGTTCAGAAACCGTTGAAACGTAAAGATATACAAACATTTTAATTTTCCATACTTTTGCGATTACTATAACTTATTCTTGGGAAAGCTAATAAACTGATATAGTATTAGAACAACCTTGGATGATTGAAGATTTATAAGATGTGTTGTTATGATGTATGTGAAGATGTATTTTAAGTTAGATCCAACAGTTCTGGTTTTCACAATGTACTTGCTCAAAGTCAAGTTGGACATTTATGCCCCGCCCCACCCTATATATATATACATATATATATATATATATATATTGTTCTGTAATAGCATGATCATACGTGCTTTTAATAAAAATATGAATTATTGTTCAATGTTGTTCAAAGTCCAAGATCTTTACATGAACACGGAAGACGCCATTCCTAGAATTGTCACGTACAATGTATAATATATAGAGTCAGAATAATTTGTATTAACCAGTGATGCCTTAGGCAGAAGTCTAGCGAGTGAAGTCTTAGTCAAGACTCTAGCCAAGTGATAATGTCTTAAGAGTAGTCTTAAATAATCTAAGTGGAGATTATGTCTGTGAAGTAAAGCAATAAATACAGTGTAAAACATTATAAGTGGATTTTTATTGGAACCAGAAGTTTGTCTCTTCCAGCGAATACCTTATTGAAAGGACCCATTAATCTGAAGAGAACTCGCATCAAACCAGTCGATCAAAAATTATTCCTACTGCTCGACCCAAGGCATCAGGAAAGGTTGGACGGACATTATTACCATATCGCATAAAGAAGCTACTACAGTAACCAATATCCCGGACTGTGGATCTTCAACAAACGGACCTCCAACCCATACCCGAACCATACTACCAACCCCTCATATCATTTCATGGTGTCAAGCGGTGGATTTCCTTGTAGTGAAGTGTTAGTTTTGTGAATTGTGCTTGGTGAATTCTGGATCCAGTTTTCTTCGCACCCAGAGGCGGCAGGGTCATTAAAGTAAGCAGAGTATCCAGCAAGCAGCAAGACCAGGACTAGCACGAGGAACTAAAGGCACCAAAGGTGGCAGCATTACCGAGATAAACTACGCAGGCAGATCGACGCAGACTTCTTGACTAAGGCTCACTCCCCAAGTAAGAAAAACCAATCCTTCAACATATCCAGACCAGAACATCATAGTCGTCAATTTTTTTAAGATTTTATTTGTCAATTAGAATATAAATAATAATATTTTGTCAATTTGAATTTTTTTTAAGTATTAGGATTTTGGTTGTACTTGGGTAACATTTTTGTAACAACGGGCAGTTCGATTATTGTTCACACACCACTATTATTTTGTTGACTTCACGTAACCATCAAGGTTAAGTTCAAGTAAATATTGTTAACTAAGCATTTTTTAACAAAAACAATTACGAGCATTGCCAGGTCCGAATTTCATAACAGAAATATTTCAAAGTAAAATAATTGTAAAGATTTGTAACAAAGTCATCAAGTAATAATATAAAAGACTCAGAAAGTAATATTGAAAAGTTAGTGACTCTAGTTAATGACTTTGAGTATCCTATCAAGAGTAAATTTACATCTGTTGATCTTTTTATAACGTCGCGATTTTTAATGTGGCTTTAAATGCCAGTATAAAGGCGAAATGCCTAAAGGATTTAGTGTAGCCATTGTGCCACTTTTCAGGCGATAGTGCCAATCCTTCATTTCAGATAGCCTAATATTAAATTGTTCAAAAGAAACAATAGGTATCTGACAAATAAATAATTAATCAGGGTAGGAAAAACCCGAATGGAGACTCGTAAGGTTAGTGAAAACCGCGAGATCTTAAATATATTTGACGTAATTTTGATGACTTATAAAAGACTCATGAATCCGTGGGAACGAGTCAATAAAATCTTTCAAATAAATTTATTTCGTTTATTTTCATTTTAGGACCAAAACACGCTCGTTGATTTTATCGATTTTATTAAATCTTGCATGAGAATAAATTCCAACTATTATTGTTGAGTATAGAAATAATTTTAAAATATTACATAAGAATAAAATTTTAATCTTGAATATAATATAAAATGAACTTTGAAGTTTTGTGTGAAAATAATTGAACTTGAAAATGCAAATTTCAATAATAAATTTAATCAACTGCCCACAACACAGAATGTTACAGAAATGAAGGGGATAAATTTAAATTAATGTCAATAATAGCAATGTAACTATCCCCATAGAAAAGAATTATAAATTAGAAAAAAAAATAGGAAAATAGAAAAAGTCCATGTTTGAATTATTGATACAAATGATTTCATTTTTCAATTCAATTGTTGGCGTTATATTGCACGTAAAATATTTCCTAAATTTTCTCTACAAATATAATAAATTTTATTTTGAAAATTAGTAAGCGATTGAGTAAATTTGTTTTCTATTATTTGCGTAAATTGAAAATAATAATATTTTTCCTAATTGAAATTTTTATAATTGTTCACACTAATTTCGATTATTTGCGTTAATAGCATAACAAGCTTTATCATATTTCTATTTTGAAATTTGAGTAAAGAAATATCACGTAACATTCGGATTCAAACCTTAACAAGGCACGCAATACAAATTTGCTTATGATGTATTAACTTCGTTAATGTTATGAATCTTGATGTATTTTACAAAACTTTATTTTATTATTATTTAAAAATTTTGTGTAGTATTAATTGGCGACATATTTTATTCAATTAATATTCCATTAATTTGATATTTTAATTTTGATTTTGAATAATTTTATCGTAATTTATTTTGTTTCATTTGACATGTTAATATTTTCGTAGTTGTATTTTTATTTTTATTGACAATAATTA
Source organism: Ctenocephalides felis (assembly GCF_003426905.1). Classification (NCBI taxonomy): domain Eukaryota; kingdom Metazoa; phylum Arthropoda; class Insecta; order Siphonaptera; family Pulicidae; genus Ctenocephalides; species Ctenocephalides felis. Next base: position 52,154,971 of record NW_020536999.1, on the reverse strand, counting down.
TAAATAACTATGAATTTCGAGCGTTCAAAGTAGATAAAATAAAATCAATAAATTTCTTTGAAATTAATTTCTATCACCTTAATTATTTATTCACTTATAAAAAAGTAATTTTAATGCATAGTATCAATAATTCACATGGAATCAAAATACAAAAAATAAAAATAATAATTTGTAGCAAAGATTCCGAAATTGAAAGGCCACTCATTTTTTATTAATACTGACATTCTAAATATAATAATTTTAAATTAATATTTTTGTATTGCATATTTTTATGAAACAAATAGAATGTTCAGAATAGAATTTGAAAATAAATTAAGAGGGCCCAGAAATGTATTAATGTAAAAGTATGTGAAACACAATTATTAGATTACAAGACGAATTATCACTATCTTCCATTTCTATCTAGGCATTTTTATTTCTATCTTATGTAATGCATAAGAATGGCAACAAGTGTGCAATCTATTTTTTTTTAAAATCTTCGAAGATTGATACAAGATTCTCATACAGCTTCAGTAAGAAATAATCGCGCGCGCATTTTTAAACATCCTATTAAAAATATTGAACTGAATCTGACAGAGTATTTTGATCATATTTTAAATTCGAATCAAATAAATAAATTATCATACAAAATTAAACAATTTATTATAATGTTAAATTTGTGAGATCTTGCACCTTGTTAATATTCTTATGCAAGTAGAAAAGTTGTTTTTATCGAAACTAATTAATGATAGTGATAATGGATCAAACGATTACTTTTGTCACATACATTTTTGAAAGTTTTATTGATGTGTAAATAATATAAATCAAATATGACCTATTTGATATACAAAATTTTGCATACATAATCATTTTAATGCCGTGTATACAAATCAGACACACAAATTATGCAATTATGCGAATTTTTATGGTATTAGATTGCATACTCTATCCAATAAGAATATCCTAACAATGTAACTAATTATTGTTTATAATATTTTGCTGTATTATCAAAATCCTACTTTTGAAATTAAACAAACTATTGAAGCTGAATTGAAATAATTTTAATGAACTATTAAAAATCACAATATGCAGCAAAGTATTACAACAATATTAGATTTTTTTATGTTAATTTTTTTATTCATATTATCATCAGAATTGTTATCTAATTACTATATTGCAGACATACTACAAAATTTTATACTTTTACTTTTTCATATTTTGCAAATTTTCAAATTTTTCTCTCTTTTGCTATAATCAATTGTACCATAGATTACTATTTTTCATTTATCGAGGACGATAAATTGTTTTAGAGGGGAGGAATCCCAAATAAATTGTAATTTCTTTGTTTTTTTTTTCTTTTCAATTGTTAGAGGACTAACAATATTCTTTAGGGGTGGCGTGTTCTGTAATAGCATGATCATACGTGCTTTTAATAAAAATATGAATTATTGTTCAATGTTGTTCAAAGTCCAAGATCTTTACATGAACACGGAAGACGCCATTCCTAGAATTGTCACGTACAATGTATAATATATAGAGTCAGAATAATTTGTATTAACCAGTGATGCCTTAGGCAGAAGTCTAGCGAGTGAAGTCTTAGTCAAGACTCTAGCCAAGTGATAATGTCTTAAGAGTAGTCTTAAATAATCTAAGTGGAGATTATGTCTGTGAAGTAAAGCAATAAATACAGTGTAAAACATTATAAGTGGATTTTTATTGGAACCAGAAGTTTGTCTCTTCCAGCGAATACCTTATTGAAAGGACCCATTAATCTGAAGAGAACTCGCATCAAACCAGTCGATCAAAATTATTCCTACTGCTCGACCCAAGGCATCAGAAAGGTTGGACGGACATTATTACCATATCGCATAAAGAAGCTACTACAGTAACCAATATCCCGGACTGTGGATCTTCAACAAACGGACCTCCAACCCATACCCGAACCATACTACCAACCCCTCATATCATTTCAATATATATATATATAATTTAATTATTGATTCTTACATTGAAAGATACATTTGTATGTGTATGGGTAAAGTAAGCGGGGCCTAAAGGTCCGCCGGTAAAAAGATCCACCACATATCTCAAAAACAAATAATATTACATTTTTTTTAACAATAATATTTGATAGTAGAGGGCAAAAGATGTATAACTAGCGTTCACCTTGATTCTTACGACTTTTACATCAGAGGCAGTGTTTGAAAATCCACAAGAAAAGTATTTTCTTTTGTTGTTAGTTTTTTTTTGTGATCACAGTTGTTTAGTTTAGGAGACCATAACATAACTTTTATGTAAACGTCATTAAATTGCTTTATAAGATAAATTGTTAATTTTCAGTTAGCTTCAACAGTTTTTATATTCATGTATTATATGCAGTGTAAAAAATGCTATATACGGCAGCAAAATGTACCAATAAAATTTATATTTTGCACTGGTTGAAAAATTTAGCTATTATTTCGTAAAATACTTCTAAAATTTGATATAAGATATTGGAGCTAATTGCCCCTGGTTGTCCCATTTTACCTCGCCTAAGAAGTAAAAAGAGTCAGATGACAATTTGGTGATAAAAATTTCTGACAAAATACTAGATCAACGTTGTATACCTGTTTTATATCTGTATAAAAGAGTACCCATAAAATTTATATTTTACATTGGTTGAATAAACTAACAAATATTTCGTAAAATGTTTTCTGAACTTGGACCTGTTTGCACCTTGGTCGCTTCATTTTACCCTGTCGGTAAAAAGTAACAGGTGACAAATTATTGAAAAACAGGAAAAAAACAATTCTACACTAATAAGTTAGCTGGGAGTTTTACTGAATACAGTCAGGTAGTTGTTTCTTTGATATGTATTATTTCTTGTGACATATTAGGTTCGGTTTTCACAATGTAATTGCTCATTACATTCACTTGAATACTCATTCGCCTTATGGTAGCAGATAAAATTGTGAGTGAAACCGGTCTTCAGCAAATAGGCGTTCGTTGACGTGTTCGAGATATAAATATAGCTTCCACGTGCATCGCATGCAACTTTTCGCAGAGAATATGATGAGAAATTGAATTTATTCTTTCATAAGAAGGCCATTATAAATGCATAGAGCGCCATATGACGCCATTCGCACACAACTTTCATGAATAACAAGTATACTGTATCCCAAAGCCTTAAGCGTAATATCTACTTTTGAATTGCGCTCTTGTATGCACCAAATAAAGTTCTATCTTTGCGCATTTTTTGGCAAAATTAGGTAATGAGAATAGATGCAAATTGGAAAAGTTGAGTAGATGGAGATCTCCTGCTGGAAGCAATATATTAAAAAATAATCTAGTCTCAAAAAACAGCTTCACAATGTACCTACTATAACACCAAGTTATATAAATATACACTACACATATATATATATATATATATATATATATATATATATATAACTTATATATATATATATATATATATATATATATATAACTTATATATAAAAATGGAGCTCTCTTTCAAATGTCCAAGTAAAACTCGAAAACGGCTAAACCGATTTGACCAGTCTTAGTCTTGAAAAATTCGTGCCAATCCAGAGATGGTCGGAAAGGTGAGATAATATTTCAAAATCGCGTAGAAACTTTACATTTTTAATTTGAAAATTTTTGTTGAAGCGTAATGTAAATAAAACAATGGACGGTGGCTAATACTTGAATATGTTTAATAGACTGTTTTACGTGAATATTATTTAATTATGATTAAATTGTAGCAAGTAGTTTTGTTTGTAGTTTTATTTACATACAAAAACGTTAGTAACCGGCCGCAAGTGTTACTAGAAACTTAAAATATCAACTTTTTTGAAATGTTAATATGAAAAAGCACTTTTTGGCATATTTTTCTCAAACACGAATCTGAAAGATCTCATTTGTGTTACTTGGTAAAAAAGAAAGAAAGATCTCATTGGTATTCATAAAACATTTTCTAGGTTATATTATTTTTTATTTATGTTATTTCAATTCAGAACCTCAATTTGGTATCGATCAAAGGGACATTTTGTCAAATAGCATTTTTCCAGTTATAATTTCCCAGAATTTACCGAAGAATAGATAGTAATATATGAAGGTCCGGGGTTAAAAAGGTCCATCAACGATGTGTCAAAAATCAGTAAACTTAAGCATTGTTTAACAACAATATTTGAAAGTAGAGGAAAAAAGATGTATAACCAGCTATAACCTTGATTGGTAATTTTTTTAGTAACAGTTAAAAATGTAATTATTTTGTAAAATACCTTTGAAATTATAATAAGGCTTTAAACCTTTTTGCCACTTGCCCGTTTCAAGTTTCCTCGCCTATATGGTAAAAAGGTCTAGATAACACACTTTTGAAAGACATCAAAAAAGCACATTTCTATAATGATGAAGTAGAAGACAGTTTACTGAACGTAATCAGATAATTGTTCGTTTGATATGTGTTATTTGTTGTGATATAATTGTTATGGTTTTCACAATATAGTTTATATTTGCTCAACGTCAAATTGGATCTTTGTGTCTCGACCTGCTCTACAAATATACTTTTTATTAAATTTACTATAATTCATCGAATGTTACTTGAAACTTTTTAAAAAGCAGATTAAAGAAGAAATACTTAATTCGTTTTCTATCTCTCCTCGCAAAAATTTGAATATTTTATATAAGCTGAGTAGTATTGTTCACAATTATACACAAAATCCAGAATCCAAAAAAAATCTGAAAAACTTGAAACGTAATCAATAAGTCGAAAGACCAAAAAAGACTTGGATTGGATTATACCATGTTTTCTATAGAAAATGTATAAATTTTCCAGTTTAATTGTATTGACAAAATATAGACAAACTTATAAGGTTTATTGTTTTTATAATACCTCATTGTATATAGCATTCAAACAACACTTCCTTATACACTTAAAATATTAATATTTTTGATTCTCTAGAAATTGTTTAGAATATAACTTACTTAGCAAAACAACGTTTGCCGGGTCAGCTAGTATATTATATTTATATTATTTGTGTGTATGGATATCCAAGGCCATTACAGTCTATTTTCCCGGTCAGTCTATTAGTAATTTCCTCAGTAAGCAAAATCGAATCGATCCTTAAAAATATTCAACAAAAAGTCGATCCATCTCTCTAGAAACGAGCAAGATAAATAAAGTCATCCGGGCGTAAAAGATACTTTCACATAAGTTATTAGGGAGAGGGAATAGCCTATCAGTTTTTGAGGGACCATATATCTGCAGTCCTCATCTGCAGACTGGATGAAATATATGCCGATGACTTGTTCTCGTTAGACTCAGAAGACGGATATTCACAGCGAAATAACTTACTGCAGACAGCCAAGATTTTTTTTGTTACGTAAGCGAATCCAGAGGGCGATGGGAGAGTAATATTAAAAAAATATGGGAATATGAGTTTATTAATAAAAAATTAATGATAAAATATTTTAAATCATTAAATATATTGAAAAAGAAAATCCAATTGTTTCTCTACATAAAGGTTCATAATGTGTCGAGTTTGCAACACAAATTGATTCTATAATAATTATTTATAGCCCTTCAAAATCTGCAAAGCATGGAAATAGATTGTTTTCACAATTTTTTACAAAATTTTTATATTATATATAATGCTTTTTAACCAGTGGATGATATAACCACATATTTTATGTCTAATGTTTCAAAGTTTTACTTAACATTCTATAATGAAACTCAATTTTCATTTTACTTAAACTTCTTGCGGTATATTATTTTATTAACTCGTTTTTCTTTTTTATAAACTATTTACAATGATAAGAACAAATACATTAATTTATACTAGTACAATCATGGATTGGATTCGTATCATTGAATTAATTAAAATGTTTGATGTTGGAGATTATGGAAAAATTCTAACTAGAAAAAATATATATGAGTGCTTGAACATGGTAAAATCATGGACTAAATGTTGGATAGTAAAGTTCAATAGGAATTAATAAGCAATTATATATAAAAACAATATTTTGTTGATTAATTATGGAGTTCGTAATGTGTGATTAAAGTTTGTAATTGTTGTACCAAAACATATCTAAATTATGGATGTATAGTTTACTTTGCAATTTTATCACAACGTAATAATTCTTTAGTGTATTATATATATGCGCACTATCTAAAAGACAATATTATGAGCTAAAACTTTCAGTGAATTGTTTTTTATCAATTTGGAACCATTTGAACCTTTGTGAGCAAGGAAATTCGAAAATGTCCATATTAAGGACCACCCTAATATACATAATGAAACAAATACTATGACTTTAATATATTTGCAAAATTTTCTCTAAATTTCCAATAATAGTTAGATACAAATAAATTAACAGGATTTTATCCTACTCTATTTGATATCCAATTAAAACCCTATCCTCGTAGTTTATAAGCGGCTGACATTGGCTTTTACCAAAAATAAACCGGCTTTGCGCATTATGGTTTTGAATGATATGCATTATGAATTGCTCAAATCGGTTTAGCCATATATTGCAAAACATACGTACAACCCATTTACACATACGAGATACACATATACGGAATACAAGCATACGATATCTCGTAGCACAATAAGGATAGATATAAAGTTTAGTCGATTTATTATTAACTCAGAAATTAAATTACTGAGTTGATGGACCTAATTAAGTTTTATCTCAGATACTGTAAATTTAACAAAACCCCACTATATTTTTTCTCTATCTATAATATACTTACGTCGTCGGGGATATCCCCATTGGAATTTGGAAATTGGACCGCTGATGCGTCTAATTATTATTCTCTAAAATCCTCCTTTGAAACACCTGGTGGCCCTTCAAAGTTACAAAACTACAACTAATCATTCATTATTTCTCTCAAGGGTGATAAAATTCATAATAAACAATAACATAAAAAATAGCAATAGAGGATAAATGTCTGCAATAAACAATCTTCTTTCGGATTGAAAGGCTATTACTATATTGTGAATAAATATGCACGTGATTTCAGTGCAATTATCAACTCAAAATTAATCAATAGAATGATCATCAAAGATTTAAAAAAAATCTTGTAGGGTAAGTTACAGTAGAAACGCAAAAAAAAAGAATATGAATTTTTTTTTATAAATCTTTACGTTTCAATGCTTTATGAATACCTTATATTTTGGCATACCTTAAAAAATTGATGTATGTGTGTGTATGTATGTGCGGATACAATTTTTCATCGACGATTTCGAGAACACCGATTAACAAATTGAAGATACGGGGCAAAAAGTACCAAAAATGATAATTCAGTTTTTGAGAGAAGGCTAAAACGAAAAACTCCCAATGATCTCATAATTAACCATTTGTAAACGGTAATATTAAATATCAAATAATATCAAATATTATTATTATTTCTAATATTGTTATTTTGTTATATTTATTATTATCTGTTACTTAGTGTTTTATTCTACTTTATTGTTTTTCAAATATTATTTTTATTATAAACAAATTTTATTTATTTTATTTTTTATTTTATTATTATTATTTGCTTTTTTTTATATTAAATCATCATAATACGGATATCATTTTAATGAAAATACCATCCTTTATTTTTTACTCTTTTTTATTCATATTTATGTTATTATTCATTTCTGTAACCAGATGTTATGCTATTTGGCAGTTATAACAGATATTGTAAATAAAAAAAAGTTTATGAGAGAACGGAGCATCCGATTTTAATAATTCAATAAACTGAATGGATTAAATTGTTGGAAAAGCAGGTCCAGCGGTTCGGAGATTCAGTGAAAAAAGTAATAAAAAATGCCATTTGGCGCTCAAAAACAATCATTTGACAAATGTACACCAAATTATCAGATATTTTATAGCGATTTTAATAACGATTTGAAAAACGGACAAAATTTTTGAAAAATTGCAAAATATATGGGAAAAAATAGAAAAAGTCATTTTTTTTTCAAAAATTTCAAAATTCTCAAAAGCTATTTTAAAGTATTAAAAAAATTTAATACTTCGTTAAAAATTTAAGTTTTTGGTCCGGGAGTTTTCAGCAATTTGCCACAAGCCACGATGCCATGCACCACTACCTTCTAAATAACTAATTAACGCGATTGCACCATTTAAGTAAATTCTATAACCCCATTCCCGAATTCTTCTCGCATAGTTTTCAATTTATTGTTTCAAAATCTACCGCAAAACCGGTCGAATATCTATCCTATCTATTCGAAGCGAGTGAATCGCTATCAGAATTTCAAACTTTTTGCTCCCTGTGACCACATCTCCGAGTGCATTACAAGAAGATATCATATTATATATTTGTTCGCCGTAACCCAATCGATTCCGTCGAACGGGGGGTCACGCCTTAGCAACGGAAGCACTTGAAGCGGCGGAATTATCAGTTTCCGATTGCCGCGCGCCGTAGACTCGAAAGCTCGAAAGCTCGAAAGCTCTACGGTCGACGGTCGAAAATCGCGAGCTACGACGACGCGCTCGCATACAAGATGATCGTATTGTTTGGGAAAACGTGAAACGACTGCAGATTTTCAACAGCGCTTTGCTTACTTTTAAGTTATTGATTTATATGTCATATACAGATATGATATACGTATAATACAATAATATTTATAGAATATAGATTATTGCCATAAGTGAAGCGAACCGTTGACTCGTATATTATATGTTATTGTTTTGATACAATGTAAACAATTTGTTTGTGTATCAGTTTCTCGAAAAACATATGATATATCAAGCTTTACATAAATGATAACATATTCCATATTCGACAGCGGAATTTGATCGGTATCAAATAGATGCAAATACTTGCAAATAAAAACATGTACTTCATTGGTCAAAGAGACTTTACACTTTCAAAGGTGTGAACAATAACAAAATAGGCAATCAGAAAGTAGATTAAGTTGAAAAAACAATGTTACTAGAGACGTAATAGTTATTCCAACTCTGCTGATGAAAATTTATAACAAATAATACCAGACCAAAGATTTATACAGTTCGTGAAAAAATGCTCAAATAAAATTTATATTTTGCATTAGTTGTAAAAATTTAGCTAATATTTTGCAATATTCCTTCGAAATTAAAAATAAGACATTAAGACTTTCGCCTTCTGTCTGTTTTTATTTACCTATACGCGGGATAAAAAGGGATAAATTGTAGAAAAATATTAAAAAAAAATTCTATAAATAGGAATTGTTTGGGATTTAACTGAACATTTTTTATCGTTTGATGTTTGATACTTGTTATGTGTTGTGATTTGTTTTAGATTGTAAATTTACTGAAAGTAAAATTGGTTCTTAATGCACCGCTCTAATTACTCTATAATATTATGTATATGAGCCATTCTGTGCACACAGTGACTAACTCCACTTTTTGAAAATTCTGAGATAGTAGTGCGAAAGTACTTGGTATAATCATTTTTTGTGATTATAATATCTTCCTGAAATGATAAAAATTTGCGCTGTGAAACGGATTTTTTTTGTGACCACTGAATCATTTATTTCCGAAGACATTTTGATTAACTCCATTCTTGCATATGTTCCGACTGGATCGGATTTCGAGTTTTGAATTTATGAATTACGGATAAGAATTGAATAAAAATATAAATGATGTGATTGTTAAGCAAAGAACTACAGGGTCTCAATGAAATCTGTCTTGTTTTATAAAGCACATCAAGGATGTTACAAACTTTGAAAAAATAACATACTAAAATTCGTGTAAAACTCGTCTTAAGTTCATTGAAACTTGTTGAAAGTACGGAAATATGAGCTAAGTCAATTGAAATAAAATTTCTGGTCAGTAAAAAAGCTATTTACCTATTGACTCAAGATTTTGCCATTATTGAGTTACGTGCGAAAAAAATTGAGTCTTTTTTTAATTAGATATTTGGTACAATATAATAAAAACATGTAAAAAGTAAGCGCCATTTTAGCTCCAAATCCAAATGTTTCATCAAAATTTTTTATCAACAAAGCCATTAGAACAATCACTAACCGAAAAGTAACCATCATAGGGTGTTCAGTAAAAAAGCGCTGTATAAAGTTAGAAAGGCCCAAACGCAACCTTAAACAATTTAAATGTGACTATAATGTAGATACGTATTTTAAAGCCATTAATTGCCAAAGTGTTACAATAATATATATTAGACATTATTTAATTCTAAAGGTAAAACTTTGATAAAAGAAAAATTGAGGGACATGAAGGAATTGCTAAAATTTATTCTCCCTGTTAATCATGAATTCTACTAAAACTTGACAGAAATTCTTTTTATCACAGAATACACCTGATGAAAAAAATATTATTTATAATATTACTGATTAATCGAATAATATATTATGACAGTATACATTTATTTTTATGAAAAAGCTTTAATACAAATATGTAAGAATTTTTTTTTTCAGTTGACAACTTGATTAACTTCACAAGTCATATCAAAACTTCAACTTTATTATATTATTAACTAATAGTTATTATTATAACTAATTAATAGTTATAATTAATAGTTATTAACTATACTGTTTCATGTGAGCTATATATATATTCATACGTTCTACGTTAGGAAAATTATAAGGAATTATATTTTTCACTGTATTATTACGGCTCATATAATTTTAAATTATGTACCTTTAATTTTTATATTTATTCTTTATGATTATGTATAAAACTGTTTGCCTAAACAAAATTTTGAATAATGTCATAATTGAAAATGTATAAAAATCATTTTACTATATTATGTGACTATATACACATACAGTATATGTACATTGCCTAATGCTGACTATTTTCTTCAAAATATAGTACGTATTTGAAAACATCATTTTGTTGGCATATATTCATTTTTTGCATGAGATTATTCTCGAACATTTATCGTTTGATAGAAAAATGACAAACGATAAAATGCTTATGGTGATGCTGAATAGTTAGTTTTGGCTCTATTGTTATTTCGAATAATTTGCTCGTTCTCGTGTAAACGGAATTCCTTTGTGCGGTACAAAGAGCAAGAGCAATTCGGCAAAGCAAAGAGGCGGCAAAGTATCGCGTACTATGCATACGAAACTATTATTCGTGTGTCTTGTTAAAGGCACGTAGTGAGTTAGTATTTTGTACCCAGTTTGCCGAACACCGACTTGACAGCGTCCGAAAGACCGACGGCTTTTGGCGTCAGGCGCCCGTTTGACGTCAACTTCTCCGGGCTCTTATTGCGGTCAAGTGTGGCAAACTTTGATTGCACGCTGTTCAATTAATCATCTGCTTGTTAGAATGTAGCGAATTCATAGGATATAAATATATATATATATATATATATATATTTATATATATCTTATATATAAAATTCTTCTGTAACAATGTAAGTTTCATATTTCCTCCTAAACTATAATTCGGATTTTCATGAATCTTCCTGAAGTTTGTTCGGGAAATTTTTTAGAATGTTTTGATTCATAGAAATATAGTTAAATTGTAGAAATAAATAGAAAAAATTACAAAAAACCGCTTATCATTGTCTGCCCTTGAAAATATTTGAAGCTTAGTTTGACATTAAAAACAATTGAGGACTGTCATTTGCCAAACATTTCTATTCACTTATAGGCTAAGGCAATATTAGAATATAATGAATTCATAATTATGAATAAGGAAAATGTAATGTCTACATTATTAATGCCGAAAAGCAGCTGAGATGTGCCAAAAATTAAATTAATATAAGATGCAAATAATATAACATGCATTTGACAAGTGATGCAGTCTGCGCATGCGTCTGACGTGCGCGTGGTTTGCTTTTGCTTGCAATAATTTTGTTTGCGCACTTTGCGAACAGATTCGCCGTACGAATTCGCGCAAAGGAGCGAGCCATAAGTGATTGCGCTCAAACATATTCAATTTCAGTCGTTTTGCCTTACTATACTAAGTCACAATACAAAAAAAAATATTTAGAAATTTCATTGTGTCAAAAATTCATATGTTTGTCATTGGGTACGGAATATTTACTCAATGGAGCGCTTTGGGTCTGAAATTTTTACTATTTTCCAATTCGTTTGGAATTTTGGAACTAGGTTCATCTTACTCTTCAGAAGTGAAAACAATTTAGACTCCTTTACCACTTCTCGGGTGGATGACATTTCTTTTCAGTGTTGTATTTTTACTTTTTTCCAAAATAACGTTGGGTATTGATAAAAAAACTAATTATACGAGAAAAATATTTAATAATGTTTTTCAAAAAAGGAAATACTTTTCAAGTTACTGGCTACTGAATATTTGTTTCTTTTTTGCGTTTTTCATCATTTTTTGCTAACACCTTCAAAAATATACATTTTAACGAAAATCATGTAATGAACAGAATTATATCAATTAAAATCTTAATAAATCGTTATTTTATAGTGTTTTAGGAACATTATTAGGCTAGATATGAAAATGGGTTTTTATAGTGCTCAAAATAAGCTTTAAAATGAGTACTTCTGCGTGTAAAATGAGTGAGCTATCATGCAGATAAAGGACGCATGCAATGTTTTTTTTTTTTTTTTTCATTTAAATCAAATACTTTGAGTGCCATATCCACCAAAATTAAAAATAATCGTATTCTAGAATTAACTTGGTTTAAGAGATCTTGATGGATTCTAGAAAATACCACAACTTTAGTACAAATGATTCTCAAAAAACTCATAATTTCATGAAAAAAAAAACACATTTATAAAAAAACAACCAATTTCTCATCATAATACCTCTGAAAGAATACGTATAAAAGTATATATATAAGAAAATTCGAGGTATTTTTCTGACTAATTATTAATGTTTATTATTTTTTTGTTACACAAATATTGATAGATGTATGATTAATTAAGGAGCTGTCCAACCAGAGGTCTTTCGAGCCCTTTAACCCTTTGCCGTTTTACAATAAGAGAAGTTACGGTAAAATTAATGATAGAGAAAGTTGTAGCTCATTTAATCACCTTTAAAATAGTGTATTACAAGTTCTGATAAAATCAGAATTAAAAGAGTAATAATCCAATTAATGCTGTGGATGGTGACGGAGTGCAAATTGTTAAAAACATTGAAATTAAGATAAAGATTAGCCTATTTCCAAAATATCAAGTAAATTGGAGCACAGTAAAAAAATTCACAGAGCAATAATTTTGTTGATTGTAAGTTGAATAGAGCACATGTGAACAGGATTTGACAAATTAATTCACTTCAAATATAAACTTAAGCAATAATGTATATTGATTTATTGGAGAAAAAATGTAATTTATATATTAAAATTACTAAAGCCAGTTAAAATATGGTACGAAATTATAAAAATTATAGGCAACATTATTGAAGCATATATTTTGGGTAAAAAAAAAAAGGTGATATTGCACCTTTGCCGCGAATGCTATATATTAATTCTTTCTGAATTTGTTGTGCTTTTTAAAAGATTTCAATTTTCAACACGTGTATCTTATGCTGTGACATAAATCACGAAGGCAGACGATCATTTTTAATGTGATAAATTTGGAAAATCGATGTTTTAGTCGTGAATAAACAAAAAATCATTCATTTATACATTCACATCTACAGGTATGACTAAAAATACTATATAACCCTTAAATGCAATAAAATAAATTGAGCTATTGGAAATAAATTTGTTCTATAAATCGCATTGTATAATTTTTAATATACAATTTTATTGAACGTTTTTTAATATTTGTTAAATGAATAATTAAAGTGTTAACTGTGGGAATTGAGAACAATCATTTTATTTGAAATAGTTCTACATTCAACATCACTCATATATTGGTGTAAATAGTAATTCAAAAAACAGTAATTATTATTTTTAACTAAGCAGTAAATATTAGTATAAAAAATTGAAAAATTGTAGACATGAGTACAGAACAACGTCTGTCGGGTCAGCTAGTATATATATGTATTAGGACGGGTCGAATCAAAGGTCACTTAGGCACACATGATTTTCGGATACTAGAGATCAAAATAAGATACTTTGCTGAATAAACCATACCTCTGAAATGAATTCTGATGTCCCGTGCGTTGACCCAAAAATAAGGGTTAAATGTTAAAATACCGCTCAGGGGAGTTCCCAGGGGTTGAACCAGGAGCATGGGTGAATTGGTCTTCCATAGTTAGTGGGGATCGGTCATATATTTGGACGCGATCGAAGCACTCTAAATGGGTCAAAATGAATTTTTTTAAATATCAACCCTTATTTTTGGGTCAATGCACGCGACATCAGAATTAATTTAAGAGGTATAGTTTCTTCAGCAATAATCATATCAGAAAATCATGTGTGCCTAAGTCACCACAAAGATCTAATTTGACTTTGACCAATTGCATAGAGGAAACCAAAAAAATTATATCAAAACAAATAACACATATCAAACGAACAATCATCTGACTATGTTCAGTAAAACTCCCAGCTAATTCATCATTGTAAAAATATGTGTTTTCATGTTTTTCTAAAATTTGTAACTTGTTTTTTTTACAACATAAACGGGGTTATCTGGGACGGCCAGGGGATAAACAGATCCAATATCTTATTTCAATTTTAAAGGGATTATTCAAAATATTCCCAAATTAAAACATTATTCAACCAATGCAAAATATAAATTTTTTACAGGCGTATATGACTGTAAATAGCATTATCTAATATTTTGTCATAAATATTTATCAGCGTTATTGGCATAACTATTTATTTAATTTATCTCGAGTAAAAATGCTTTATTTAACTTCACTTACTGCTTTATTTTTTACACTTTTGTCAAGGTAAAGTTTTAGTTAATCGTTTTTACCCCACGGCTGATAAGCCACTTCTTTTTGCTCCTGATCAAGCGCTGAATCAAGGTGATGATTGGTTATATAACTTTTTCCTTGTACTTTTAAATATGGTTTTAAAAAAAGTGTCCATTATTCTAACTTGATGCTTTCAAATTGAGTAAATGGGTTTAAAAAACGTGAATAGACTAGACGTAATGAAGACTAGAACCATGGGCTGGTTTTACCTTGATATTTTCAAATTGAGTAAAATGTGTTTCAAAAACTGTTGATGGTTTTACATGGATATTTTCAAATTGAGTAAAAAATTAAAAAAGCGCCCATGGTTTCAACTTAAAATTTTCGAATTAAGTTAAATGAGTTAAAAAACACCATTCAGGTTCATGATCGAACAGTGGTTTGAGGAGTTTGAGACTCCTGGCTAGTTATCATAGACCCTTGAAAGTTGATATGGACCCCTTTGAGTATCGCTGGGGCCGCCTAATGTAACTAGTAATAAGTTTTCGGTACAGTTGTGTATTGCATCATCATCGCGGATTATTTAATTGTTGCTGAGGCTAAAGTTACAACGGTGGTATACCAAATACGAGGCATTCATGTTCATATTTGAGTATTGATTTGAGGAGTTTGAGACCCTTGCAAGTTATCATAGACCCTCGGAAGTCGACATGAACCACCTTGAGAATCTCTGATCTTGCCTAATGTAACTAGTAATAAGTTTTCGGTACAGTTGTGCATTGCATCATCATCACGGATTATTTAATTGATGCTGAGGCTAAAGCTACAACGGTCGTCTACCAAATACGAGGCATTCATGTTCATGTTTGAGGAGTGATTTGAGAAGTTTGAGACCCCTTGCAAGTTATCATAGACCTTGAGATTCTCTGATCTTGCCTAATTTAACTAGTAATAAGTTTTCAGTACAGTTGTGCATTGCATCATCATCACGGATTATTTAATTGATTGCTACAACGGTCGGCTACGAAATACGAGGCATTCATGTTCATGTTTGAGGAGAGATTTGAGGAGTTCGAGAACCCTTGCAAGTTGTTTTAAATGGATATTTTCAAATCGAGTAAAAAAATTAATAGACCCTCGGAAGTCGACATGAACCACCTTGAGAATCTCTGATCTTGCCTAATGTAACTAGTAATAAGTTTTCGGTAGAGTTGTGCATTGCATCATCATCACGGATTATTTAATTGATGTTGAAGCTACAACGGACTGTTGTACTAATGACGTCGCATACCATATCCGATCCGAGGCGTTCATGTTCATGTTTGAGGAGTGCACACGCCGAGTACCCGGAGCCGAGCTACTTGATCTAACAAGCGATACCGTACGTATTCCTCCACCGCCCCCAATGGCGAAAATGTGTTATTAACTAGGTCAATGATCCGAATTCAAGTCGTTACGGGGATTCTAATGGACGAAAATAAGAGTTATTCCGTTTCATGATTAATTTTATTTCCGCAATTCGTATTCGATGCACTTGTTAGGTTGCTTGTGATTTTCCGCAATGAACGAGAAGGTTACACAACTTCTATATATCCACGTGGAAAATTGAGAATAAATTGTGGTGCATTCAAATTAGTATACTCGTGATAGTAAATCAATAAAAGGCACTGATGTTATTGAGGTACTATTATAACATTTATATTAAAAATTTAAATACTAATGTTATATGTAGAACTTTAGTAAAAATATTTTTTAAAAATCATTTCACTATGCCTTCAACCAATTTACGGACATATATTGCATATAATCTATTTTTAATTTTTTAGTCTAGTATTTTGTGAAATATTTGGTAGGCGGCGTTATTATTATAACAGTCAACGGATTTTAGCTTTAGCTTCAGCATCAATTAAATAATCTGTTAAACTTATTACTAGTTACATTAGGCAAGATCAGAGATTCTCAAGGTGGTTCATTTCGACTTCCGAGGGTCTATGATAACTTGCAAGGGTCTCAAACTCATCAAATCACTCCTCAAACATGAACATGAATGCCTCGTATTTGGTAGGCGACCGTCGTAGCTTTAGCCTCATAATCAATTAAATAATCTGTGATGATTATGCAATGCACAACTATATCGCAAACTTATCGCTAAGTTACATTAGGCAAGATCAGCGATTCTCAAAGTGATTCACGTCGACTTCCAAAGGTCTATGACAACATACCAGGGATCTACGCCCGCAAAACTATTTTCGAGGTTCATCAAATGAGAAAGAGCATTTGTAATATGTTAATAATAAATATTCAAATAACAGAATCATCTTTTTTATTACAAATCTTTCGTTCGTAGGAGAGATTGGACATGGTTGTGCCAGCTAAAATATATTGATTTTGACATAGGGTCCAAAGGAGCAAGATGTAGTATTTTTGTTTGAACATGTTCTCTTTATTGCATTTAGTCTGCGCCCTACATTATCAAGATTCGCAGACCGTATTGCTTTTAAAGAATCAAAAAATGTTTCTTTGTTTCTATCTCTATTAATAATAACTATCATGTGTTTACATATAAATCATTTTGCTGTAAGTTAAATATTAGTAGCTATTTTGCTGTAAGCTGAACAATAGGAGTTGATTATCTGCAATTAGTTTTTGCGTAAATAATTCAGCTCAGTCACAACGATAATTTGTTTTCAAAAGTGGGTACGGTTCTGACATGTTGTCATGGGTCCTGTCTTTTTTGGGTGAAGATTAAACAGATAAAGAAAAATTAAACTTAACTAAGACAAAATACGAAAGAGAAAGGGAAAGGAAAATTTAATACAAAAAAAGAGATTTCATAAATATCACTTGTTAATTTTGTTTAAAAAAATATGCCTTGTTATATATTCTTGTATTATATTCATAGAATTTGTTTAAATGATTATGTTGTGTTGTATCATATTTTCTGGCAATAAAAATCATTATAAGCCATTTTAAAATTTATAGCTATTGTTTTTTAACCTATTTTCACAACAGTCCTAAACGGTGTGGACGGTTGTGACACTCGCCCTTCTCTTCTATGATTTAGTTTTATGCATCGTATTTAAGGACAGTATTGCTATATTTACTCGTGAACAAATATTCAAATTACAATTTAACTTACTGTTCTCCCAGCTAACTGGTAAATTAATATAATTATAGCTGATAAAATAAATTGGCCCAGTTTTTTCTGCTTACTATATTTTGTTACTTTAATATTTAACTGTTCACAATATGTGAATTGCATGTGAATTCACAACATGTTTTTTTTCTAAGTTTTTATTCATAATGGTTAGTACAGTTAGAAAAACACCAATCAATATCTGTTAAGTAGGGTTAGGTACCCTAAGAGTAAAATATTGAAAGTGATATTGAGCTTTGGCTAATAAGTTATATTATATATTATATTATGCTATTGGATACTGTATTGATATTATATATGTCATTCAATAACATAAATAAATACAAAAATTATGAGGGTTGCGACATTCAAATGTTGCATATATTTTAAATGAACGAGTAACTTAAATGGAAATTATATTAGAAAAATAGTACCACTATTATAGTGGAGATCAGAGTAACAATAAGATAAAATGGCCAAAATAATAGTTAAATCTTAATTGTTTTTCTCTATATTTTATGAGAATTATAATTAATACTTGTATTGGCTATTTTATATTATATATATATATATATATATATATATATATATATATATAAGGTTGTCAAATATCTTCCTTCCGCCTTTTTGTATTATAAACCAAGAGCAAAAAAGCGGAAGGGATATATTGACAACCTAATATATATATATATATATATATATATATATATATATATATATATGTATGTATACATATAATTAATCTCTGTAAATAATGTACGCAAATATTATAAATATTTTAAGTGGATTCGATTCAAAGTATAACAATAATAGATTAAAATACATTTATAGACGTCTACGTACTTCAGAATTCTTATTTTATCAATTTTGATAAATTTGCTCCAATTTATAAGTCTTAATCTGTAATAGGTACTATAATTGTTCGATGTTATTTTTGAAAGTACAGCAAGCTTAACCAAGATTATAGGTTTTTCTTTGATTTATGGACACATTTGTTCGCATAATCCAAATCAATTAAATATAGACAAATCATTTAATTGATTTTATGAAGTATCAGATAATCTCAAAGATTATTTCCAATTTATATCCCAAAGACTTCAATTTTTCATTTACCTTTCCAGGTGAGCACCCAGCGGCCATGCAACATGGAGGACAACTCAGGTTAGGAGAACCTTTTTCAGTGGTACTTCTATCGGCTACTGTGCTGTTTTTATCGTGCTGAATCCAGTTAAATAATGAAGTAGTAGTGCTGGAAGTGAATTAAAAAATATTGTGCAACGATTTGCAACGATTTGATTTATAATGGTAAGATTATGAACGTTGACTGAAAAACACTAATAGTGAGTGCATTTTAAAACAAAAATCATGCAAAAATTGATAAAAAATTAATAAAAGACTATTTGATATATGTAATAAGTGTATATACAGTTCATATGATGAATAGCTCGTCAAATTTGATTTGACGTATAAATTATTTTGAATGTACAGAATCTTTTCCTAATGTGTATGCTAAAATAGTCCATTTGCCATGTAAAATATATAGAAAAGACTTAAAATTCTATTCGGATATTTGTTACATCCGTTTCTAAATTTTTACTAAATAATTTCTTCGAAACAGAGTTAAATTATTAATATTTATTATAGAAAATTTTGCAATTTTATGAAAAATGATTTCATTGCTCATGAAAATTCTTGGGGGTCGAAATTCTTGATCATTCTTTTAAACTAATATTTTAATTTTACTGTTCAAGGAATAAGGCACTGATTGAAAAATTAATTGCTAAGCAAAAATCAAAACCCAAATTAAAATATTCTTTCCTCACATTTTTTTTAGTGCTATGTCATTTATTAATTTTCTATTGGGAGAGTTCAGTTTAAAGTTATGTTTAAAACGATTTGAGATTTATCACATAAAACTAATCTTAGATATAAAAAATATGACATATAGAGAATTTATTGTAATTATAATTGTGTAAATATTTATATAAAAATATAAAATTATTCTTGTTAGTACTAAAATACGTAGAATTTGGTAACGTGTACATTATCTTAAATTCATTATGGAGGGTACGTTTGAGGTCTCAGAAAATGAGACTCTTAAAATAAACAAAATATAAAATTGTAATATGAAATTATAATATTTCACGACTGTATGGAACCCTAAAAATTAAATTTTTATTATACATAGGTTAAATTGAATTTATTTCTACTTGTGTTGTACTTACTTCTGTTCTGGGATATTTGCTTTAAATAGTGTCTTTATTTTTTTCGATTATAAATAAATAAAAATTCATTTTTTGGGTATACGAAAAAAAGTAATATAATTTATAAAATTTGACGATTTTTAAAGTTTATATATAGTTTTATTATCGTGTCTTAACAAAATTAGTGACGTTGCAAATTATAGTAAAGTTTTGTATTGAATTATTACTCACAAAAATTTTAATATAATATGAAAATGATTTAGTAACAATTTAATTATTTTTAATTCATTTTAACATTCTTTCTTATTTATTATATAGCCATGTACAAACGATAACTTTTATCAAAAATTATCTGTAAAATAATGAAAATCTTATATACCTATAGCTTATATTATTAAGAAACAACCATCCGATATTATGCATTTATACAAATGTATCGAAAGTATTGGATAATCTGTATACATATATAAGATTAA
Organism: Ctenocephalides felis; assembly: GCF_003426905.1. Classification (NCBI taxonomy): domain Eukaryota; kingdom Metazoa; phylum Arthropoda; class Insecta; order Siphonaptera; family Pulicidae; genus Ctenocephalides; species Ctenocephalides felis. The sequence continues at coordinate 52,134,452 of NW_020536999.1, read as the reverse complement.
TGGGTATTAAAATGATAATTAACAAAAGTAACGAAACATTTAATAAATTCATAATTAATTAATAGTGTTCATGTGAAATGTTTTCTAAATATGAATATTATTGTACGGTCTAGAAAATATCAACAACAAAAAACATGTTTGTAATAATTCAGATATTTATTTGTGTGAATGTGTGTATGAAACAAGCGTATGTAATGGACATTTGATATATTATATATTTTTATATAATTTGATAATTTGATAATTTTAGATAATTTGATAGTAGATACATGAATTACATAATGCACTTTCATTATTTTATATTAATTTTTCAACAAATTCGAGTTAATTTTTTTTTTCATTTTTTTGCATAATTTTTTTAGCTAATATTCCAAGGTCGTTTTATTTTTAACTTTATTTATTATACTTTTAATTAATAGTTATTTATTTACCAACAAGTTTTTTTTGTACAATTAAAAGTCCTAATACGTCAGATTTTAGCATAAAGCCATGAAAAATTTCAATGTCCAAATACGTCTTTTACAACAATTTTTAAAATTTATTAAATTTCAAAATTATAAAAAAATATATGATGATCAAAAGTTCATTATCAAGTTATGTTATTCTTTTGATAGGTTATTATTGAAACAATAACAATATTTACGCACTAAAAATTAATAATAAAAATATGTAAAAAAATGAAATAAATATTATTAATTTGAAATGAAAACTGTTATATTTCAAACTTTTAATTTCATTATTTTCTGTTCTTATCTTTCAGGTAACGATAATTTTTTATGCCTCAGATATTGCAAGGAGTTGTTATATTATGTTGTATTGCATGATAATTATTTTCATTATTTACAATTCTGGATACAAAATACTTATTTTCAAAAATAGGAGTGCAGCGACTTCATCTAAATGGTAAGTTTTACTTTTTTAACTTTAGTTTTTTAATATATTTGAAATGGTATATTTGAAATTTATAACACCTTTCAATATATGAAATATTTTAGAATATAAGTACAGAATAGATTTTTCCATCATCCATTGATTTATTAATTTCAAGTTTTAAATACTAACTATAATTAGTAACTATAATATAAATTATATTCAAAATGGTTTATGCAAAAATGTCTGCTGAATCAGAATTATTCAGAAGAGCTGAATCAGAAGAGGAAGACTCTTTGTCCTTTGTCCTTTGTCCTATGGGATTTGTTAATGAATTAGGGAACTTTCATAATTATTTATAACAGCAGTATTTATAATATCAGAAAAATCATTGTAAAAATGAATTAATTTTTATACATAGCTCATGCAGATGATTCATATTTTTTTCTTTTTTCTCTCTTTTTTTTTGTAAAATAAGATAAATATTAGATATGTAGTACAAACAATAAAATGAAACTAGTTGTGTATGGCATCATGCCTTAAGGCAAATTGCTGGAACTCCCTGTACCGTAACATTATATTCGAAAAATATAAGCGAATTAGTAATTATTTTGTGTAAAGTGAAAGAATACTTTTTTTTTTTAATTTTTAAACGAAAAAACTTTTTTTTGATTTTTCCAAGAATAATCGTTTCGTCAACGCAAGCAAAAACTATTTTGAATCATTCAAACTGGATGCTTTTTTTCTCAAAACTGCCATCTCAGTATCTCCCAAACGGCTGGACCTGTCTGTGCCAATCATCACTTATGCCCATCACCACGAATTGAATATTTTTTGAATCATTCAAATCGGTTATCGCAAAAACGATTTTTCCTTTTCTGGACACATTTCTTTGTATCTCGGAATCGGCTGGACCTGCCTTTCCCTTTTGCCTTTAGTAGGAATCGATTACTTTTTGAATCATTCAAGTCGGTTGAGCAGTACTCCCGAAAACTTTGACAAAAAATTGTATCCACACATACATACACACACATCCATATTATCTGAGGTATGACCAGAAACCTTCACTTACCCTACGAGAAGGTAATCCATTGAGTTTTCCTATCAAAAAGCCACTGTTAATTTTTAAACCAATTCCTCAATATCTATCTATGGACCGATTATAATTTATATGTAATTATAATATTTTATTCTCGTGTAATTTTAACTATCTTGTATGTATGTATAAAATTTGTCTACAAAACAACAAACTGAAATAATATTTGCAGAATAAAAACAGCTAGATCGCAATTTGTCGGGAATTGGATAATGCGCACATAAATAATCGCATGAAAGGAGATTACCCCTATTATATCTCATCCATTAAATAAATAAATCACAACCAATAAAGTGTATTTATACCATAAAATACGGTCGTTTCATATATAAATAGATATGAAAATTATTCTATAAATATGTAAAGTATTTTGAAAACGATATTGTTACGATAAATTAATTGATATTTTTTATTATATGATAATAGGTTGCGATCGTAAATTTTTGCAATTGAAATTAAGTAATCGTTATTGACCTATTTTAATTAGTAAATTGGGTTATTAAATATATGTTATTCATTTTGTGCGAATAATTATTTAAATTTTTCTCCAAAATGCTATTCAGACAGAAAATGTTATAACAAATAATATAATATAAAAGTGTAATGATGGATTTTGGTCTTGTCGTATACAAGTCATTGATCAGTTTTAAAATAATATTTTATATTTTAGGTTTCATTGAACAAGTAAAAATAAAAACTAAATGGTGGCATATATAGTGTCAGAACGTTGAGAATATTTCATCATTTAGTGCTTCTTTATTTTCGATAAAGCATGATTTTTTTCTGTTTTATTTATCATAGCGATCTGTATAAAGAACAAAAGGCTACAAATTTTAAACAATTTTAGAAGATGACGTGTGAAAGAGAACTATCCATTGATATCTCCTTCTATTATATAATTACTGCAGTAAATATTTAATTAATTTCACACAGAAATTTAATAAAATTTTGTTTCTTTAGTCGCTTAGATGGCTTGTCGTAAGATGAAAGTAATATGTGCCTATTTAGTATTGTGTACTTTCATTCTCATGGATTCAATAATTGTTTCCATTTGATCCACGTATTTTTATTTATGTAGTTTTTGGAGTCAAGAAATTGATTACCATGTTGAACTAAAACTCCAGTATCATCTCCAAAGTGAAATCATGGTTTCTGGATTTTTAGGTATATCAGCAATATATGCCCACGACGGACCCAGAACACTGCTTTGTGGTACTCCAGAAGATATATTTCTGGCAGCAGATGACGCATTATTGAACTGACGAAGAAAATATACATTTGTGAAGTAGATAATAGTTGCGCAAAAAATAAGGTATTATATTTACCATAATTAGTTTCAAACAAATTCAAACAAACAAAACGAACAAATATCAATATATGTAAAATTGAAAATAATGTAGGAGACCATCAGGGCAAACCAACTTGATACGTAATTTTTATATGATATACGTATAAATCTCTATATACAATATAAATCTTTTTGCTTATGACCATGAAAATATTTAATTCACTTCGCATGTTTACAATTCGAGTGAGTCTTCGTTCCAGAGAAACTTTTAGTCTCTATGTACACATTTTAATACAGTGATCAATTTCGTCAGAAGTTCTCCTATGTAATTGAATAACGGTGTACAAGGAACAATGTCTTCATAAAGAATTTGCATGTCGTTTGCAAAACTCCTTCCGAAGTATTCGGAATGGCCGCGGGCTGCGGGATGACTCGCTTCTCACTTCGAACGGCGGGCAAACGCTAAGAGGGGAGTCGGTGGGAAATATCGTTTCTGGGGAAAAATTACACATTTGAGGAAAAAAACATAGTTCAGGCGTATAGTTGACTAGCTTATTTTTTTTTTTTTCATTTTTAACTTCTCCGATTTGCTAATTTTATGTTTTGTAATCGTTTCAAGTCACTCTGGATAGAATGTTACCACTTTTGGAAAAAGTATGTGTGTATGTGAGCCAATATTTGACTTTTTGTCGAAGTTTTCTCCTTCTCAGAAGCGGCTGAACCGATTTTAAAAGTTTAAAAGCCATTTGATAAAAGTTGGTAAACACTCACGTTGGTTAGTTTTTCTGATATCATCGGCTGAGCCGTTTTTTTAAATTAGAAAATAAGTGAAAAATTATATAAGCCGTCTTTTAGCCAAAAATCCTGATCCAGTTTTGAAAATTCATGTACGATGCGAAAGATATCATTTGGGAATCGTACTGATCAGTTTTGGTCAAAGATTCACCATACCAGTTTCTTTGTAATTAATTGTTAAAAAAATCTTCATGATCTTGATGATACTTGGTACTTTATAAGTACACTGAAGCATTATTATAGTCTGCATAAAATGGTTCAATTATAACATTTATTAAAATTTAAATTATTGGACTGCTCTTTTACAAAATACTCCGAGTTGTATTAGACACGTGTTAGATTTTCAATTATGGGCAATAGAAAAATTGTACAAAATTGAATAATCTGAACTAGTTTCTCACGTTATGAATCCATAATGCAACTCAAAATACTTATAAATCTTTGATAAATTAGTATATTGATTTTGTATTTATTAAGTCCATTATTAACATACGAGTATATCGGGAGGTTAATGTAATTTTCCTTGAGGCGAAATGCCACTTACAGCTAGTTATAAATGACTTTATTCAGGCGTATAGTTGATTTGTTTATGGTTTATTCATTTTTATGATTAATTTTATTCGGGCGTATAGTTGATTTGTTCAAAGATTTATTGATTTTTATGGTTGATTTGATTCAACTTGATTCGTATACTTGATTTGTTTATATTTTATTGATTTTTATTTTTCTAGATAAATAACAATTGCGTTCGTTCTAATCTGCAGTAATAATATATAATAACTTTGTACTTGGAAACAATTCCATTCTAAAGATAAAATTTTTATGGCAGCAAATATTTGATTATTTGTAATATGTCATATTTCTCATATATACTTCTCCACTAATAAAACATAAGTCATTAGCACTTCAAAAGTATAATTTTTATATGGCGCATTTGGATCAATTGATGAAAGGACTCTAAAAATTGATTATAAGGCTATTCAAGAGGAAAACTATAAACACACACTCAATTCATTTGAAAATAATTATTTTAGTCTGAAGTAACCCTAATATTAGACAATGCTGAACACCTCATTACTATTACGTGTAGACATTACTATAATGGCCTTACCTTCTTACCTGTGTTTGATTTAATTATTCATTTATTTTCCTAACCAATTGTTCAAAAGATAGAAGAAGACAAACCTAAAAACTACATCCAGTAATAATGTTCTTTGCTGTGTTGAAGTATAAACTGACCAAAACATAAAAGAAAAAAAATAAGTTTTTACCTATTATTGGAACTAAATTAATGGGCCGATTCTGTCGCACAACAGAACAATGTTATGGCAAGCTCATGTTACGCCCCAACTTCCATACATTATGCTACTGAATCATACTGAATACTGTCACAATATTATGCATTCGCTGTGAATTCAGACGTTTTGCACATAAACTGAAGCTAACTGGAATTATGAAGCTGGTTCAGAAAGACCTAATTGTTATATAATTGTGATGTTCTAGGTTAGGTATCCTATTTTACAAACTGGATTTAATAGTAGTTATCTAATGTCGTTATAGATGAGTTGGTTGGCGCGTCACTGCAATTTTCGTTTGCGTTAGTAGATCAGATAGTAGTTATCTAATTGTGCGGCGACAACCTGAGAAAAACGCTTGACTGCACAGCAACCACATGGCTTTTGTCAATTTTTAGAACGAATTAGTATGGAAAGTTCTTCAGAATATAGCTTTGCCATTACATTGATTTGTTATGCGGCAGAATCGGTCTATAAGTCATTATTTTATTTTTTCAATGTTCTGTAATGTACTTGATCTAACAACTTTCTTGCTAGGGTATTAGTCTATAGTATCAGCCTGTTACTGTACTTATAAGTATGTTTATGTATATCTTGATAGTGGCTACTCTCAAATATTCACAGAGAAGCCACCTGAAGATATATTTAGGTACATTGACAATTTGCCTAAGTATTTTATTTTAAAATCTTTGCAAAATGTTGGAGTGACCTGGAAATTATGATTGAAAATGTGAATTCATATTCTGAAATCAAACTGGTCACTATTGTTGCTTGAGCTTGGCGACCGGTGGAATATAAATTAATTGACCCCAGTTAATCTACCAATCACAAATTAATCTACCAATTCTGCCGTAAAATAGACCAATGTTATAGCAAAGCTATGTTAAGCTGCGTATGTTTTTTTAAATATTTTTTATATAAAATATTACTAAAAACTGTCAAAATTCTATGTGGTTGCTGTGCAGACGGACGTTTTAGATAGAAGACCTAACCTAGAAAAAGCCCAAGCTTCAAAAAGAGAATTTTATCATAAGTGCATCATTCTGGTAATATAGAGAAGATGTTAGATTTTTTGTGTAGAATGCCTGATCGCACAGCAAGTACATCGCATCTTGACAGTTTTTAGTACCATTTTATATGACGTATCATAGCTTTTCCGAGGCTTTGGTCTATTTTACGGTAGAATTCACCGGCAAGTCTGGCAAAATACTTGATTTGATATTTTACCACTGGCGTTCTCACTAAATATTCTCCGTAGCGGCTAAGCTGTTCTCCCTTTCCTCTTAAGCGATAAAGCCATTCGGAGAACGGCGGTATTACAAGTCATTTTATAGCCATCAGTATTTCGTTGTTTCGCCTTCCCGTGCCGTATTTCACATTTCAATTTACATGCGGCATTTATTTTTCTTTCGCTTTTTTATTCAACGTCTTTTTTACGCTAAGGATTGCTATGAGAAGCGCCGGTTATTAAATCCACATAACACGAACTCCGGGATTGATCATAAATCGAGATTACGTTTTGACGAAATACCCCTTAGTTGAATATAAATTGAACTTGTTTAGGATACTATAGTATATATAAACTAATATCTTCATGTACTTGCTGTTCATGTTTATGGATTAATGGCGTATGTTTCATAATTTTTGTTTCATTCTAATTAAACAGCAATCAGAACATCTAAGATCTTAACTACTACGTCAATTTTTATAGATTTTTTAGCAACCCAAACAGTTGTTACATCTTTGTCTGAATGAATGAATTTTATTAAGATTTCTGTAATAATGATGAATTTCTATTGATACAGCAATGCCGGTTAACGGCATGTTCCACTTGGAAACATTGCAATCTATGTCCATCACAGCTGCTTGACATAAGCTTGTCCAAAGTTGGCATCAAATATGAAGATTCTTAATCTATTTGTTTTAATGGTGTTTCTGATTCGTTTAAGCGACTTTGAAAAAAGTTAAGGTTTAAAAGGTTTTAGCTATGTTTAATAACTATTTTTATGCAAAGGAATCGTATATAAATAAATTAATTAATCTACAATTTAAAAATGAATCGCAAAATGTGTTGGTAAGTACATAACTCAACAACGCCTGGACCAATTTGGCCAATTCTTTCTTTAAAATGTTTGTTGAAGTCTTAAGGATGGTTCTTACGGCGAGAAAAAATCGAATAATTGCTGGGAAAACCCTAAAAACAGCCCTTTTCTTTTTCACATACAAACGTTTTCTAACTAAAACGTAGAATCAATTCGAGCTTTAATTTGTTTATAACGCGTAAGTAAATAAGGTGAATTAGAGAATTTATAAAGGTAAACTGGTGGACAGGTAAATAAGGTGAATTAGAGAATTTATAAAGGTAAACTGGTGGACAGGTGAATTGGAGGATATGTAAAATGGTAGAGAGAAGAACTGGTTCATAGACAAATATGTAGACTAATAAACAGGTTGACAGGTTGATAGACATGTAGAACGGGATGACATATAAATTTGTAGGCCGGTAAAATGGTATATTGATAAACAGGTTGATAGGTAAATTCGTAGACAAATTGCTAAACAGGTAAATTTTTCAGTAGGCATATTATTAAACAAGTTGATTTGTAGATATTTAGAACACGCAGGTAAATTGGTTGACAGGTAAAATGGCGTATTGACAAACAGGTCGATAGGTAAATTGATAGACAGGCAAATTGAAGGACAGGTAAATTGGTAGATAAGTAAATTGGTGAAAAGTAATTTGTTGGATAGCTGGTGGTCAGGTAAATTGGAGGATAGGGAAAATAGAGAGAACAAAGTAATAGATAGACAAATAACAAGACGGATAAACAGGTTGACAGGTAAATTGGTAGACATGTGAAACGGGTTGATAGGTAAATAGGTTGACAGGTAAATTGGTGAGCCGGTAAAATGGTAGATTGATTAACAAGTTGATAGGTAAATTCGTAGACAAATTGTTGAATACGTAAATGTTGAACAGATAGTAGTAACTTCAAATTAAATGTAACAAATACAATATCTTTGTTCAACTTTTTAATTTAAA
>NW_020536999.1:52107521-52125965 GCF_003426905.1 Ctenocephalides felis | reverse complement strand
TTACTTAAAATTTTCACAGAATTCTTCTTCATAAATTCCTCTTTGGGCTCGCCCGTAGGTAAGCGGTTAAGAGCGACGGGATCTGAATCAGAGGTCCCGGGTTCGATACTCACTTCGAGCAGCCTGTTGTCAGGCAGCAGTGACAACTATTTTCACTTGGAAATATAGATAGCAATATGTTTCCAAGTAAAAATAGCCCTTGCCCGGAATTGCTGCACCAATAAAAAAAAAGTCAGCCCTGTTAGATTAATTCTAATAACAAAAATCATTAAATATGGATGAATTGACCAATGGGTTACCATCTAAAAAATATGCAGTTTTTAAAAAGTTGCAGTTTTTAACAGCTCATAGGACGTAAGGTTCTGATTGCTGTTAAAAATATAATAAAAAAAAATCTCTTTAGCATGAACTTCGTTCATACCCAAATTCCGATTTTTACTATTTTATTTAAAATGTAGAATATTAAAAAAAACTATAGTTGGAGGCCTTAAGGCAAGTGGCATGAACTTATCGAAATTTGCAATAGTTGACTTATTAAACGCAAATTGAGATTTAGATATTTGATAAAATTTTTGACTGTTTATTTCAAAAATAAAGTATTTAGTCTGTAGTTTCCGTATAACAAATTTGTTTTGCAAAACTTATTGGTCAGTAGTATAGGGGACATCTTTCTATTTTAGTCAAATCGTTGTAAATGGTGTTTGTATTACTTGGATACCAATAATGTTTGCTCTAATGATAAGTGTTTCTTTGTATAATTTTTTTAATCATTGACTATTTTCTTTGTTCTTTAATGAAGTCACTAAAGTTATAATGTAAAACAATAAATGTTACAATTTTCTGTCTATTGTCTCTCTGATTTTTATTCTGTAACTATAGCGTATAAAAGCCTACAAGATCATTTTCCCAGATTTTCTGCAATAAGTATCAATGGCCGTAGCAGCTCTCCCTAATAAAATAATGAAGAAATCACCTTTAACGCGCTCGGCGGTTTCGAACGATTGCGCCCACCATCCGCTTCTTACGTAAGAGGCAATTCGTATACGTGCGGTGGAGCCTCCGCCACGGTCTCCGGAGCTCCTCTCGACGCCCGATTAAAGCGCCTATTACGGTACTATGGTCAGCCTGTTCGGGGGCCATATAACCTATATATAAGTTGTCTAATAACGACGCGGTACACTAATTGCCTAAACCTCGGAACGACCTCGGCGGTATGGGTACAGGCACTTAGATGTTAACAATATAGTTAAAGCAGATTATGATCGTTATCCGAACTTGCGCGATAATTGTTGAAACGGTTGATATTGTATGCAGAAGTCGAATTTGCTGAGATTTAGCAAAAAGGTATATTATATGCACTGCTAAATCTATTAAATTAGAAGTTGTGATTCTGCAACAACATTCTTTTATCAGTTGCGTATATTGCTTAGACTTTGAATATTCGAGCTTTCATTTTATTTTGTATTAAATTTGTATATATCTTGTTTTTATGAGAGAACATCTAGTACATTAAACTACAAACTTGAAAACCCTAATAAATTTTTCAGTGTTTGTGATACTATCATTTGCAAATACAATGAAAAGATATTATTCGATTATTCATCACGGAGAGAATGTCAATTCCTTCTAAAGTCCAAGTTAATTCAAAGCATTCTAACAAGGAATTTTCTTCAAAAACGTATGCAGAAGTCGAATATGCTGAGATTTAGCAAGTAGAGTAAATTATTATATAGTGCATATGTTATATGCACTGATAAATCAACTGAATGAGAAGTTCTTATTCTAGAATTCTTTACTGTAACACATTTTTTTAATTTTGTATATGCAAATTTTTTGACGCCAGGTTTACTAAACTGTAAATTTTAAAAACTTAAAAATTTACAGAGTTTGTGATACTAATATTTGCAAATCGTATGAAGAGATTAGGGGGCGTCCATTAATCACGTGATCATTTTTTTTAAGGATTTTTAAGGATTCAAAGAAACATCACATCATTTTAATTACGAGAAAAAATTGTAATTTTAACTTCCCGTAGGGTAAGTTATTGTAATCGTCCAAAAATCGAAATTGAAAATTTTTGCATTTCTCGACGTTTTGATGGTTTCTGAACATTTTGGCATAGCTAAAAAAAATGGATGTGTGTGTGTGTGTTTTGTGTGGCCGCATTTTTTCGTTCACGTTTTCGGGCGCACGGATCAACCGATTTAAATGGTTCAAAAAACATTCGATTCCTATCGATAGGGAGATGTGTTGATTAGGTTTTGGCAAAGGCAGGTCCAGAAGTTACGGAGATAAAAAGCAAAGAGTGCAGAAAATAGAAATCGAGTTTTTGAGAGAACGGAGCATCCGATTTGAATGACCTTAAAAACATTCAATTAGTAATGATAGGGAGAAGTGGTTATTAGTTTTTGGCAGAGGCAGGCCCAGCCATTTCGAAGATACAGAGCTAAATGTGCAAAAAATGTCAGTTTTTGAGAGAACTAAGCGCCCGATTTGAATAATCAAAGAACTTTATTCTTGTTTCAACAAAATAATTAAATTTGGAAAAAAAAAGTTGTTTTGAATTTTTTTTTTATTTTTTTTTTTCAAAAAATTTTTTGTATATCGAAAATAATTCAGATTTTATTTTAATTCTGACTAAATTTCTAATATACTTTAAAAAAATAATTTCAACTTTGCGATTCAGTTTATATAATTCTTATAAATATTTAACAATATTACAGAATTATAATAATCTGTGTGAAAACATTTAATATTCCTCAAACATTTAAAGCGTATAAAAGCATCGCCTTAAAGCACGATGCCATGCGCCATTAGTTTTTGTATTTTTTTTGCAAGTGCTTCGATATTAAAAAAAAATCAGGTAAAAAGTAAATACAATACACGTGATATTTTACTATACCCCTCCCTCTCTCAAGTAATATTTTGTAATTTTTCGTCAATTCAATTTCATCCAAAAACCAAATTTTACTGAAGTCCAAGTTCAAATTAATTCAGAGCATTCAAAAAAAGTCTTTTCTTTTCTTTCTTTTTTAAAATTAGTCTAAATGTACAATTTTCTCCATATCACATGAACAAAGAACGTCTTAAAATTTATTTAATATAAAGTTACGTATTATTATGTTTCCCGCTCTGGAAAACCTGATATCGTGCAGTACCGAAGTCGATTTTCACTGAAAACCGGTCATAACAAGAATTTTTATTTTTTTATTTTTTCAAGGTTTCGAATTTGTCTCCCTCCCAATTTACAGAAAAGCAAAAATTAAGATTACATCAATTGATAGCAAAAGAATTAATAAAAAGTCAGGTCATATCAATTTTCATTATCTCGGTGCTTAGTTTACCGATGTGATTCTAATCTTCAAACAGTTATATCTGACCAAAATTTTGTGATTATTTTATGATTGATGGTGAGGATCACTCTGATTAGATATTAGGTGGACTGTGAATTATAAATATTTCGTCATCATAAGAAAAGTGAATAAAACAACTATTTGCTTTACGATATATATTGATCTGCAAACTACAATCGAAAATAAGACAATAGGGAAGATACAAATTGTACGCTAAATGCACCAAATACGGAATGAAGTAATTTTTTGATTATATAGTAATGTTAAATGTTTTATTTGCAAATTTATATTATGGCATTATTTATCCCTGGTATAAATATTATTATAATAGTATTAATATAATAATATTAGCTTTGTTGGTTTCTCAACCACAAAGTTCCTGGTTCAATCTTATTTGAAAACATAAATCTAAATATGATCTGAAGTGAAAATAGCTGATATCGCTATTCGAAATATCTAATAACAATCTCATGACAACTAATATGGACATCCATCACTGAGTTGCATTTCATTAATACTGACATTGAGTTAAGTTATAGATTTCAATCACGATATGCTCTTAAGATATATAAGTATAATCCTGGTTCCTGAAAATAATAAGAATTTATATCATCATGTATTATTTAAAAATAATTTTATTTTTATTTTTCAGTGTTGCTACCTTGTTGACACGACGATTCCTCTCGCCTTGGTTATTCCCAGACTTCAGTTTCAAAATCTCCAGTCAAGGGCAACAGTTTTTCAAACAACTTCAAGTATTACATGGATTCACTCATAAGGTATTTATTGAATCATTCAATAAGTCATCAACATTTTGAATGATTACTATAATATTCATAGATTATTTAGTAGTTTTTTTATAAAATATTTATTTAGATTTATAGAATACATATATTAGTATTCAGTAAGTTAGTATCATATTTGTAAAAATATGTGCAGAACATATTAAAACTTTAGATCAGATATGATAAGTTGCACAAATCTTGAAATCAGTTATCCTTATCTAACAAGCAAGAGTTCAAGATTATCAATATAGGGATTCTGCCGATTATACCGCATAACAGACAAATGTTATGGCAAGGCCATATTACGAGCTAAGTTCCATATATTATACTGAATGCTGTCAAAAGTTTATGTATTTGCTGTGCATTCAGGCGTTTTACACATAAACTGCAATGTCACTCGTATGTTATAAAGCCGAGTCAGAAAGATTCTGTTACCAAGCATCCTTTTTTTATGCGGTTTAAAGGTTAGATTTTCTATCTGACAACCTGAAAAATACGCTGACTGCACACCAACAATATGGCTTTTGTCAATATTTGGAACGAATTTGTATGGAAAGTTCATCACATAGCCTTGCCATAACATTTGTCTGTTATGCGGCAGCATCAGTCCCATAGACTTTTGTTATAAGGTACTTATCAACAGGGTTTTTGAATTGGGTCTGCAATCATATAACTAATTTAAAATAAGATAAATCTAAAAAATTGAAAAAAGAAAAACTTTGTTGCCATAATTTTTACTTAATAATTAATAATAATATTCGCAATTGTTTTGGAACTGTTAAAAACGGTGACAATCGTACGCATGTAAAATACTTTAATATTGATTTTCAGATATTTTTGCCTCATTGATTAGAAAGTTATTGCTTCTTGCTTAACACGTTAATTGCCAAAATAATATTAAAAAAATTATTACATAAGCCATAGTAATTGAATTAGATAATTTAATTGAAAATGTGTCTAGAAAACGTATCAAAGCCAAAGATAAAGGAAGTTCCTGGGGAACACTATTTTTTATGGCATGCATATATGACTGACATGGCACGTTGTATTTTTTTAAACTTTTCTTTATTAATTTTAATTTTATTTTCAATAGCAATCAGAATACATGACAATTCTATGAGCTATTTGGCTTATGTCATTCACCCGCACTCATACACACACACTTTCAAACACACATAAATTAATCTGATAAAAATTATATTGTTAGAGAATCACTTCAATAATTGATTCTACTATTTTGTTCATATAAGGTTGGTTGTGGTAGTTTGATGCACCTTGTATATGAAAACTTTTTTCATTCTACCAAATTGATTGTGTAAGACATATAATATATTGTGTGAGACATGACATGGCAACAAACGTGTTAAGGACGAAATATATTCTGTATAAACAAAATCTTACTCAGACTAGTTATATTACCTTAATATTCGGTTGGGGAAAAAGAAATCCATTATTTTTGGATTAAAAATTTTGGTTCAAAGCTGTTTTATGGTCGATTTTTAGCTCCTGGGCGATGTTTCGACTGCTAATATACCGATCAACCTTCCTTTTTATCATTTTTCCGATTTTATAGACATATTTGACGACCGGCCTTACCTTCTTCAACATCAAAAATATCTGAGCGGAATCTATGAAACCAAAATTGCACATGATTGGCTATTACAGTATAGGACCCATAAACACCATTCAGAATTTTAGCCGCCTTGTATTATCGTTCTCGTCAAAGAAAATCTGTAAAATGTACCGAATTTTCTCTTTGTTTACTTTCATTTTTAACACCCTGTAACTCAAGATTGAATGCACCAAACAAAAAAGGAAATTTTTTAATGAAAAATGTCACCTTTCCAATAAATCCATCTGAAGACCATAAATCTGAAATTGTTTGATCGATACTTTACAAGAAATCTATTAATACCGCCATCTATCGAAAAAATAATGAATTTATTTTTCCTTAATCTATTATAACACATTTTAATATGATATTTGCAGGTGATAGCAGAGCGCAAAGAAAGCCGCAAAAATGCCGGAACCCAAGTAGAAACCGAAGATATTCCCGGTATGTATTTAAACCGAAGATATTCCCGGTATTGTAAAATTTAGTATAGAATTTCTTCTATGTTTTAACTTATTTTAAATTTTAAATTGGAATCCGGGTCGGGGCTCCGGTTTCCTCGCTAACCGGGCTTGTTAAGTCGTAAAAGTTTTTATATGCGCGCAGTTACGTTCATCCCGGACTATTACTGGGGGCAATACGAAACATACTTTGTCTTTGCGTTAGTTGGCTTTTAGTTTCAGCGGTTTTCACTGTCGAAGTGGATTAAGATTAGTCATAAACCTTCGGCAATAAGATAAGTCGGCGTGCGTGAGGGCGGTTGAGTTTTCATCCTAACAAGTTTATACGGCCGGACGTAAAATCGAGTTTTATAGGCGAGCACTTGTGCAACAAACCCCTTCGAGACGAACAGACGGATAACATAACATTTTATATAAAACGACTCAACAATAACAATATTAGTAATGTTCAAGGTTCAACTTTCATGGAAACTATCTAATTAGATACTACGGTCTTAGGCACTGATCCATCGACTTATACAAGGAGGAGCACTATACATGCATATATTTGACAAACTTTGAGAATATATTAAAGCCATTATTAAATATTACATAAAAGCTGATTTACTTCAACATACTTTTATTACAGATTTCATTATATATGAAACTAGTGATGCATGGCATCGTGCCTTAAGGCAAATGGAACTGGAACTTCCCGTATCGAAAACTGAATTATTCAAAAAAACTGTGTTTTGCACTTCGGAAAAACGGAAAAACTTTCGGAAATTAGATTTTTGAGAAATTTCGAAAAAATTTTACTTTTTTGAAAAGTTTGATTTTTTTATATTCTGATTTTGTTTTTGTATTTTGATTTATTTTGAAAATTTTGAACATTTTTTTCAAGCAATCGAGCTGCCTTTGCCAAAACCTAATCAGCACGTCTCCTTATCAGTAGGAATCGAACGTTTTTTTTAATTATTCAAATCGGTTGATCGGTTCGCAAAATCGTCGATGAAAATTTATATTGTATTTGTATCATATAGAGTAATTAAAAAAATAACAATAAATTTGTAAAGATATATAAAAAAATTTCATTTTCGACTTTTTTTGCGATTACTATAACTTACCCTACGTGAAGTTAAAAATACTGCTTAAATCAAAAACTATTATTTCAAATTAAAAAACAAACTTACTAATTAGTCAATAAGTGATTTAATAATAATGTAAGTCAATGCTAACATTTTTAGCGGATTTTTTATTTTGTTGTGTAGTAATTTTGTCACTTGTCCTGAAATGGACAACAAGTAAAATGTAGGGGAAAAAGGCTGTAAAATACAAAACTTTCTAACTATTGTTAGATATTATGAAAATTGACATATTTAAATTTAATATGAATTACTTTTTTAATCTTGCCCTGATAGTGTTATGCGTAGTTCTCTAGCCGAGTGGGTTTGGACGATCCTCAAGGCGGCTGTTGTAATTGTCTGAACGTGATCGTATATCTTTGTTTATTGTGTTTATGTCTTTTCGTATTAACCAATTTGGTGGTAAATATTTTGGGGCACCCAAAGCTTCTTTAAGTAATTCATATTGGCACCTTTGAATAATTATCGTGTTGAAGAGAAGTTGATCTTTAAAGTTTTATACCGTATGTTCAAATTTAAGTTTAATTTAATAGCAAAATTTGAATTGTCTTTTGTAATCATACTAATTTTTATCCATAAATCTTTATGGCTAGAATTTCTAATGCACTTAATTATTAATATTAAAATTATTGAACTGTTGCAACAAGTATTGAAAACCGAAGGAATCAAGTACAAGTGATAAATCTGTTAATTGTATATCTAAAATCGATTAATGTTTTCAATTTAAAATAATTTTTATTGATTATTATTAAAAATATATCAAAGTCTTAATCTCTTAAATCGCAAAATAATGAATAATAATAATAAATTGCAATTTGATTTTTTTTGTATAGACATCAATTTGTTCACGATTCACACACATTATATTTCCATCTATTTCCCTTTTTTCGCAGAACATAGATATATGCTAATTTTGAATGAAGAAAACTACTAGCAAGGTAAAATTTATTCGATTGAAGTAAATAATATATATTTTTTCAATTTTTTATTTGAATTTGGAATACCGTTTCCCCGATTTTTATCCCAAATGTTGATTTCTCAAACAGCTCTTATATAACATAACTAAAAATATGTTTTTAGTATACTATACTTCACAGTATTTGTTAACTGCATTAATATTTTAAAATATAATTTTACACAACAGTAATACGATGATCAACACTGTTCATATTTCATTTAATGCAAACGTTTATTGTCGAATCAAGGTATTTTATATTTGCTCATTTTTGTAAACAACTTTCAGAAAAGTTCTACGTCGGTAAATGCAAAGTTTGTGAATGCATGAGTGCTGGCGCCTAGTTTACTTTGTTGGTCTTATTTCTGAATATTACCACCGCGTATATAAAAGTTGTTTAAGAATGCGCAATCAACCCTTCAGTTGGAAAGGGGTTGATGAAAACCTAGAAAGGAATATAAACTATCCTGCTGCTCCCTCACTATTGCTTTCAGGACTTTTACGAGACCGCTACCGTTTTACTGATGCCTGGTGGCTGCGTATATCAAAAATGGCTTATTAAATGAACTTTCTTGTATCCGACCCTTTTATTTCGATGTTTTTCGTATGATTTTTAGGACGGCGCGTCGACGAGTAACGTTTTTGTTATGCTCGTCTATGTTATTTTTAGAAGAACAATATTTTTTGCCCGAGGTTATGATCGCTGAATATTTCATGTGGTCTATGAGCGATGCATGGAACTCGGCTTCGTAGAAACGTGCTACTTTGTTTAATGATTCAAAAGGTTTTTCTTGCTGAAAGCAAAAGTTTATAGACACACACTAGATAGAATCATAACTTACACATATTAGGCGATATAAATTATTCAAATTAATGTAATAAAAAGAACTAATTTGAAGTTGGATCAATTACAGTCCCAACATTAGCTATGGAAAATAGTGATCACTTGCAACATAATAAATACAAATTAAATAATTAATAATATATTCTCATATGCTGTATACAAACGTGCCTAATGACCAAATATTAGCTTTGATTTCTTTAATTTATTATTTTATATATAAATGAACTTCATATTGTAAATCAATCTAACTCAATGACGTATTTGATAATGACGTGAGTCTATGATCGATAATATACAATGTATATTATACATAATTGTAATTTTAGTGCTTATTAGGTAATTATGAATAATTTCGTTTCTAGGGTTACCATATACGTCAAGATTTAAAAAAATGTTTTTTTTTATATAATGTAATAGATAAGTTCATGAATGAGGTGATAAATTCATGACTAAAGTTTGTGTCAATTGTACTAAAAATAAAGTAGAAATGCGGGTTACGTTTGTTAAATAGTGGACTTATTATTTGATTAATTAGTTCTGTAATATTTTCATCACCAAATAGTGAGTTTACTTTTTACTTAAAAATATATACACTAGGTCGGTCCTTAATATGGACATTTTCGAATTTCCTTGCTCCCAAGGGCTCAAATGATTCCAAATTGATAAAAAAACAATTCTCTGAAAGATTTAGCTCTTAATATCATCTTTTAGATATTAAGGACCGCCCTAATATACACATACAGTCTTTATATAGATATTAAAAAATGTGTTATAGGCTCGTGTATAATGTACTCGTAAATTTATGGAACCTTTACAAAACGATCTGAATAATTTCACATTATCTTACAGGTGTTAAAAAGAGGCGTCCTTTCCTAGATTTATTATTGGATTTGCAAGAGCAAGGAGGTGGTCTTACCGATCAAGATTTGCGGGAAGAAGTGGATACATTTATGTTTGAGGTAAATTTATACAAATATATATATATATATATATAAATAAATAAATATATATATATAAATATATATATATATATATATACATATATATATAATAATTCATATCTTGAGATTTTTGATCATGAGAAAATAATTGACCGAGTTGTATTATTGCTTCGACATTTTTCGGACCTTCAAATCCAACAGACAAATAGATTCCATTATTATTTTTATCACAAATCTAAATACACTAAAGATCAAGATAATTGAGTAAAGATTAACCCTTTCCACTCGCGAATAGCGAAATTTATATGATTTTTGGCATCCGAGTCGAAAGGGTTATAATCTATAATTATATTAGGAAGGAAGATGTAGTGCTGCTAGTTTAAGAGGCGATTTTAATACATTGCTGTATTCAATTTAAACTAAATGAAATCATTTTTTATGATAGTACATCGTTTTTAAAAGTTTATTCAATAAATTACGTAGCCATTCACTCAATTATTTCCACTCTATTACTATTATTAATAGATTTAGTATATATTTGAAGTGTCTTTAAGTCTTTACCTCTATCCTTTCTATTTCACTTCCTTCTATATGTTAATGAAATGATTTCAAATCTATTAAAGAGATCTGAAGTGAAGAATCAATATGCAGTAAAACTTTTACGAGAAATTTGAAACTCTAGTAAAGAAACAAGTAATTGATACATTTTGATAACAAGGTGTAATGTTTAATTTGCCATGTTTTAAAATCGGTATAATAAAAAAAAATCTAATTCTATAGACATTATCCATTTAATTAGTCTATTTTTGAGCATTATGTAGAAAAATCCTGACAGAACTTTTTGCTAACTCATAACATCCAGATTTGAATACGAAGTCCTGACTCTAAAATTTTTTTTCTTGAAATAATTTATAAATTTTTTTTTGAAGAATTCTTTCAATAAGAAACTCGTTAATTGATTTCTGTAGAGATAGAATGCAAAACCAATAGGAATGTAAACAAAATTTCTACTTATTATTAAAATTTTGCCCATGTGCATAATGATAATTAATGACCGCCAAATCGCATTTTTATTGGATCTCCAAAACCACTGGACCTGCCTTCACAATAATTCAACCAGTTCTTCATTCCATCAATTCAAGTCGAATGTTTCTCAAATCATTCAAATCAGACTCTCCGCTCTACGAAAAACTGAATCGCCATATCTGCACCGTAACTTCGTAACTGCTGGACTTACCTTTGCCAAAAACTAATCAGCATGTCTCTCAGTCAATAGATCAATTGGATTATACTCACGTAACCATAATTTGAATTGTGAAGAGAAAGATATTTCATAAACGATGTAATATTAACTTGCCGATGGAGAAGTTTATGTTTTTATTAAAAAATCCGATTCGCTAATTTTGTTATCTCGACGTTTCAAGCAATTCTGAATCGAATGAGACCAAACTTGGAAAAAGTATGTGTGTGTGTATGTGAACATATCTTTTGCCATAAATTGACGTTTTCTCAACAACGACTGGACCGATTTCAAAAATTTAAAAGCCGTTCGATGTATCTCGATGAGGACTAGCGTTTATCAATTTTGCGCTACGATCAGCCAAGCCGTTTCTTTGTAAATCGTAGAAAAGTGAAAAAATTTTCGTCCATTTTTTAGCCCTCAATTCTGAATCGATTTTGAAAATTCAAAAACATGTCAAAATTAGACCTTTCATCGACGTTTACTCAAAAACGCCTGTACCGATTTCAGAAATTTAAGTTATTTGATGTATCTCAATGAGGACTATCGTTTATCAGTTCTGTGCGACGATCTACCAAGCCGTTTCTTTGTCATTTGAAAAAAAGTGTTAACTTTTCGTTCACATTTAAGCTCATACTACCAAATCGATTTTAAAGAATCAAAAACTGTTTGAAAGATATTATTTGGGAATGATACTGATTAGTTTTAGGTGAAAATCTACCGAGCCGTTTTCTTGTAATTAACTGTTGAAAAAAAAATTCAAGCCGTTTTTATGGAACTTTTTTGGCGATGTATATCATGGTTTTATAAAGCTCACTGAGATATTACGGCCTTACGACAAGTAGTTTCATTTTAAAAATTCATCGAAGCTTGAGAAAATGAGTAGTTTTTTTGACATTTGTTTAAATTCAAATTAGTCGATTTTGTCGATTAGTCGACTTGGTCTTCATGAACATACTATTAAAGTCCTACGGAAACTGGTTCAATTTAATCATTGATTTGTGAAAATTTGCTTTTAGAAAATACTCCGAGTTAAACGAGTTTGCTCATTTTCAAATATGTGTAATATATCCATTCGGAATACTTCTAATCACAAATAAATTAATTTATTTTTTATTGATTAAGTCGATTATTTACATCGGGTAGTTCATGTAACTTGCCTCAAGGCAAAATACCAATACCAACTAGCATTGTATAGAACAAATTTTAACGAAACTTTTTGCTAACTTATAACAGCTAGGTTTTTCCTAACTAAAAAGTCTTCTTGGAAGGAACTTAAAGATTTTTCTTGAAAGACCTATATAAATAAAAACTTGTTAATTTCTGTAGAAATATAATGAAGAACATTTGAACTCATTATTAAGTTTATAAAATATGTAGTTATTTGAGGTGCATATGCATAATGGATCACTTATGATCCGCCAAATCGCATTTTTGATTGGAACTCCAAAACCGGTGGACCTGCCTTCACAATTCAATCAGTTAATCATTCTATTAATTCAAGTGTAATATTTTTTAAATCATTGAAATCAGACGCTCCGTTCTTTTTGCACCGTAACTTCGAAACTGCTGGACTTACTTTACCAAAAACTAATCAACACGTCTCCCAGTAAATACTAATAGGTCAATAGGTTTATACTCACGTAACCATAATTTTGATCGTAACAAGAAAGATATTTCACAAACGATGCAATAATTCATTAAATTATCAATTAATTGTCATATTATTAACTCTGATGTGGAATTCGTAAATGTTTGCAACTGTGATATGTATAGCAGGTATACGCACGTACTGTTATCATGGCAAATATGCCGTGATCGCCTAATAATGCATGTAATGCGCTCCATATCGCACGCATTTCACAAGTCGACGGTATACGTAATATTCTCGGCGCTATCTGTGTGTGCTTTTGAAGTCGAATCCAATATTGGGAAATCTGGCATTGATGAAATTGCTATCGGCTACCAACTGGGCCACGTATGCATATATGTATTCTGTATTCGGATATTGGAGCAAGTTTCATATGCTCCAATGTCTGTCTGCACAGGGAAAAGTAATACGTCATACTAGGATTATTTAGTGGGAACGGTTTGAAGACGCAAATTAGTTTTGTAGCAGTTTGACTTTATTGACTTTAAAACGAACCTTGATTATCCGGACCTCAGTTATACGGATTTGTGATTATCCGGACTACTTGCAAAAAAATCGAAAATGAAAATTTTTGCATATCTTTACGTTTTAAAGGTTTCTGAACATTCTGGCATACCTTAGAAAAAATTGACGTATGTATGTGTGTGTAGTATATGTATGTATATTTGGATACAATTTTGTGGAAACAGGTCCAGCCGTTTCAGAGATATGGGGCAAAAAGTGCCAAAACGGCAATTCAGTTTTTGAGAGAACGGAGTAATCGATTAGAATGATTCAAAAACCATTTTACTTGCAATGACAAAATGAATAATTAATAAAATTAATTGGTGAGGCAGGTCTAGCGGTTTCGGAGATACAGAGGAAAAAGTAAAAAAAATGATATTTGGTGGCCAAAAATGAGCATTAGAAGTAGGCACATCAAATTATCAGATATTTGCTAAAGGTTTTAAAAATGATCACTATTTTTTTGTTGCTATTTTGTTGGGTTCCGTACCAAAATCTTTAATTTTTGAAGTTTACTTATACGGTTCAAGCAGATTTCAAAATTTTCCGAAATAAAAAATTCAAAATGTTCAAAAATTACCAAAGTTCTATACTTCAAATATATATATATATATATATATATATATATATATATATATATATATATATGATTTAGTAGTTAATTTTGATGTTGAAATATATGAGTGAGTTCTTGAGGGCGATACATCAAACAAAGAAAAGCCAAAGATTTATAAAATAATCTTTATTTCAAACGTTTCGACATTCAATTTAATGTCATCATCAGTGGATATTACGTTGGTTGGTTACATATAGAGAAGTGTACACAGCACTAAAGATTGGCACTAACATTTATACAACTAACTTGTCAGCACTATGCATTTTTTATATAATTTTTTTGTATGATGTAAACAGAAAAATGATAGTTTTATTGAACAAAAATGTAAGTAGAATTATGTAATTTCTGCCACGACTTCTGTACTTTGCTAGTACCGAAGCATGTTTATAAATCTTTGGCTTTTCTTTGTTTGATGTATCGCCCTCAAGAACTCACTCATACATATATACATGTATATATATATATATATATATATATATATATATGTGGCGATATCAAGCAGGCTGGTTTTGATTTGTAAAAAAACAATCGGACATGTCATGTATATTTTTGATATCGAAATATTTTTACAGTTAATAAATTTATATTTTTTTATTATGTTGGGAGTTTCTAATTTTATATATTATCATAATCATTACTACTCCCACATTGGTGACTCACGACGATGGAGATGAAGATAAAGGAGTTTTATTTTTCGAAGATTTAAGAAAAATTGATTTTGACGCAGCACCATAATCACTGGTCTTCAGTGACGACCTATAAGGTATGTCCAGTCCAATCCATCATAGTTAACGCACTTACTATCTGGATCAGACTTCAGAGGTTACTCATTTGGTATACCCAGACCTCAGTGTTTATTGCTGACAGAAAAAATAATTTGGAGCCTGAACTTTTCATTGGAATGCAATTCAACCTCTCTTTCTCTGTTAACTCAACAAATCGTCTTATAATGCTACCTCCCATTATCGGTGACAACGACGAATCAAAACAAAATTTGACATAATTTATTGGATTCCACAATTCTGGACTCTTATGTCAAAGAAACCAATGATCCTGATTTGGATAAAGAGCCAACTTCTTTCTCTGATCGAAACTCATCAGATACGAATGCAACGCTTGCAGAAATGGAAACTGTACCCATAAATTATGCATTCTAAACATTAAGTTATTCTGATATAACAAATACCCATTAGATCGAGAACATTATGCAGAATATGGAGTTGATGGCAGGTCAAATCACCACATACGGTGGATCTGCTGACGAAACATGGAAATTTGTAATTGACCAGTATTACAACACTGGTCTGCTATAATCTGCTTTCCCACCACATTTTTATAACTTGTTTCCCTGTATTTTTTTTTTTAAACTGTGAGATCAACACTGGGCAGGGAGTGTGTGGCGATATCAAGCAGGCTGGTTTTGATTTGTAAAAAACAATCGGACATGTCATGTATATTTTTGATATCGAAATATTTTTATAGTTAATAAATTTATTATATTTTTTTTATTGTTGGGAGTTTCTAATTCAGTATATTGTCATAATCATTACAACTCCCACATATATATATATACGTATATATATATAAATATAAATATTAATATAAATATAAATATAAATTTAAATTTAAATTTACAAATCAGCTTGAAAATGTATATATTTCAAATGCGTTATTCTGATCGTAAGAAATATATCCTCAGATGGATTCATTCGGCACCTCTTGATAATGTAAACGTTCTCAAGTGATTTGAGCGATAAGATCGTCACTGTATATTTTATGAACGATAAAATATATAGTGATTATAATTATCTATTTGAAAATGTTTAAAACATTTGTTGTAAATCATTAATCATTTTTAATTGTTTACTGAATTTTTTCCTCGAATATATAATTCAGGTACGGAAAGTTCCAGCAATTTGCCTTAAGGCACGATGCCATGCACCACTAGTTTAATATTTGACTTGAACATATTTTTATCTTGATGTCGTGGAAAGTTATAAGCAAATGCAATGAAATTAGATGTTATAAAATTAAGCTATAGCTGGAACGTATTACAGATTTTACATAAAATAAATTTTATAAAAAAATAAAGAAAATATCATTGAAATAATTTTATACCAATCTATAATAATACTGGTAAATACTAGCGGTGGAAACTCTTTGTACTTGTAACTATATTACATCTGTTTTTTATTCAGGCTTCATATAATTAAATGTTGCGACTGCATAATAGCATTTTTATGTTTTCCAGCTATAATGAATATAAAAATATATTTAGATAGAAATAAATATATTTACATAACATTCGATACGAAGTAGCAATTTATTACCGAAATCCTTTAGTAAACACGATTTCAATACTAGTTTACGATTGAGTCTCCTTTTACTCCTAATCATATTTCATCTCTATTTCATTTGAGCTTTATACATGTACCGAATAAATATGTAGTTTGTAATTAAATGTGGCATTTGAAAGTAAATTTGTGCTTACATAATTCCATCATACTAATTAAATATTTAATTTACCGCCAGTGTACGCTAATTAACAAATTTAATGAAATAGTTAAAACGAAGAATTGATTGCTGAAAATTCATTTTGTAATTACTCTAATTGTCTTTTGTGATTTAATTTGCATCTATGTAGATAAATGAGGTTTTTTGAGGTCAAATTAAAATAGAAATGATAGTAAACTAGTGCTTCTGCATAGGTGTAATAACAAATATTTGTTAATAAACTTCGTAATTTGTAATTTAATTAGCCATTAGTTGCAAATTATTGAACAGTTTTTGCAATTTTATCAATATACCAATATGCTGTCTGCAGAAATAAACAAATTAGTTGTAGGTAGAATTTTGTCTAAAGGCAAGTTGCATGAATTTCCCGATATGTACACATAAGTATCTCAAGCACTAAGAATTGATAATCAGATAGTAAGATATAATGTTCAACTGTTATTTTGAAAATAAAACTTTCGCTTTCAGTGAAGAATAATTATTTTAAATAATTTTCCAATTGATTGTCATTCAAGCAATCCTATAATATATGTAATTTTTAAATTACAGATTATTATAAATAACTTGTAATAAATTAAATTAATTTGTTTGAAACATGGATTCATTCATTTTGGGTTCTAAAAATGTATTTTATTCAAGTGTAAACGTAAACTGTGATCAGTAGCTACCTACAATACCGGAACGTATATAGATATTCGGCATAAATTCTGATTAGAAATAATTGGTTTAAAACAAATAATTTCATCTATTATATGTACTAAATGATCAGTATCTACCTGTGAAACTCATAATGTATATACATGGTCGCAATAGATTCTGATTAGAATCGCTTAAGCACTTGGCGAAATTGTAAACTTTGATGAATTTTTATAAATCAACTGCTTATCGTATGCCTTTAATATTTGAGTAGGATATTTTACACTAAAAAATCTATCGTTACACAAAGTTTTATCAAAATCGTCAGAAAAACCTAATAATCTTCCACTCAATATCCGAAACTAAGACAACAAAAAATTTTATTCTAACTTAGTGTAACTCTTTAAAGAATTAGCTTTTTATGACATTACAGATTTTTTCCATTTTATTTCAATAACTATAGTAGTTTGATTTTTTTGAACTTTTGAACAAACATATTTTTTTATTTTTATGATAATTTTTAATTTCGCTAGCTTTTCACTGCTTTTTACAGTTTTAAGTCAGTATAACTTTCAGCTTTGTGCAAGAATTTTGGGCTTGACTGGTGGTCTAATAGATTTTAATATGATTAACTTGAATATGAACATTATATTTGCTTTTTCAGCTTTTTTTTCTGAAGCGAAAATGGTGCAGCTACTATGAATATTTTAAAATTACTTTTCTAAGTATTAACTATGAATAAGCTTGACCAGAGCCTGAAATAATATTATATATAGTTAATATATATTATAACTCTGAAATCATATTTATTATTATTGATTACGCCTTGCTTATGAATAAATAAACTAGTGGTAAATATATAAGACTTAAGGCAAATTGCTGGAACATCTCGGACTGCAAAGAAATATTCGAGGAATATAAAATGTTTGCCAATAGATTATTATAAATACTTATAAAAAAAAAATTAAAATAAAAAAAATAAAAAATAAAAAAAAAATTACAGAAAAGTATATAAACATAATTTAATCAAATGAAATTAAAGACATTGTCTAATATTTATAAGAATTATGTAAACTGAATATCAAAGTTAAAATTATTTATTTAAAAGTATATAAGTGAGCTTTAGAGCTTCAGCTAGAATTAAAATTAAAATTCGAATTATTTTCAATATCAAAATTTTTTTTTTGAAAACTGAAAAAAAATTAAAA
>NW_020536999.1:52081327-52107421 GCF_003426905.1 Ctenocephalides felis | reverse complement strand
AATCATATTATATCAAGCAACTCAATAATCTCCTGCGGACTTATTGAGTGATGTGTTATACAGCATATTTTATAATAACTAATAGTTGCGTAATTTAAGATTAAATTTTAATTGAATGTCAAGATGATACATTATTGAAATTATCCAACACAAAGCAGTTACTGAGATATCGTCGTAGAAAGGATCTCGTTTCAAATTCTATTACAGAGCGCCTTCGTTACAAATAAGCGGCGAGCTTTGGCATTATAGTTGTCCGGACAACATTCCTTCCGGGATTTATGTTCCGTTTATTAATGACCAAAGTGCAAATTGATACATTCCTAGTCCACAAGATAATGCGCATGATGAAATAATAACAAAAGCTACGAATATTCCATACAAATATGCAGCTTTATGATCGTTGTAAATTGCACGATGCGCAGTTTCACTTGCGACGTAGAAATGATTAATTTGCTAGGAATTTGATGTGAAATAGTTTCTAATTATTATGAAGTTATAAAAAGCAAATAAAACTAGTGGTGTATGGCATGGTGTCTTAAGGCAAATTTGCTAGAACTTTCCATACCGTAACGAAGTGTTCGAGGAATACTGAATGTTTTCAAATAGATTATTATTAATATTGTAACATTGTCTAATATTTATAAGAATATATAAACTGAATTGCAAAGTTGAAATTATTTGTTTAAAGTATATAGAACTATAGTCAGAATTAAAAATAAATCTGAATTATTTTCGATATACAAAAAAAACTTTTTTGACAAAAATATTGAAACAAATTTTTTTTCAAAATCAATTATTTTGTTAAGACAAGCAGAAAGTTCTTTGAATCATTTAAATCGAACGCCTTAGTTCTCTCAAGAACTGCCATTTTTTACATATTTAGCTCCGTATCTTCGAAATGGCTGGACCTGCCTTTGCCAAAAACTAATAAACACTTCTCCCAATCATTACAAATTGAATGTTTTTTTAGATCATTCAAATCGGATACTCCGTTCTCTCAAAAACTTGATTTCTTTTATCTGCACTCTTTGCTCCGTATCTCCGAAACTGCTGGACCTGCTTTTGCCAAAAACTAATCAGCTCTTCTTCCTATCAATAGGAATCGAATGTTTTTTGAACCATTCAAATCGGTTGATCCGTGCGCCCGAAAACGTGACTGGAAATTTGTATCCATACATACATACACACACACATCTATTTTTTCTGAAGTATGCCAAAATGTTCAGAAACCTTCAAAACGTCGAAAAATGTAAAAATCTTCAATTTCGATTTTCGGCTCATTACAATAGCTTACCCTACGGGAAGTGAACTAGTGGTGTATGCAGTGGTGTTGTGCTAATATTTTTTTTGCCGGAACGCTAAAATTTAAAATCCGGTTCATAAACCGGTTCAAAAAAATTGATATATTTCGATAAGAACTCACAAATCTAATATATTGACTTCTTATATAATCAACTCTATTATATACAGCTAGTCTATAAATTAAATTGTACAAGTATGAGGGAATCATTGAGTGCATAATAATATTCTTTAATAGCAATAATTATATTTATTGCGGTATTATTTGTATTCATTAATACTTACAGGTATTTATTATGATCTAAAAGTACTCAAGATTTATTACAATACTTTATAAGACTTAACCTAATAATACGATAGATAACCTATTACCTATCTTACTATACTATATTATTGTATATCATAGGTAGATATCTATTATCAATCATACCGTGAGATACCTACACCGTCATTAACTTATTATATACCTACATACTTTTTACTTCTTATAAATATTACTGTCTAATTTATATATTTACCTATATTATATAGGTTTACCTTACGCCCTATGTATTATCTCTACCTATCAATTGTCTATACCGGGAATTGAACCCGGGACATCCGCGTGGCTGTCGCGCACCTTAGCCATTACCCTATCGGGGTACCGCCATTAATAATATAATATGGGACGCCCTGTTGTTTCCGCGGGTCATTTTCTAATTAATTAGGTAATTCATACTAAGGTGGCGCGACGACACGCGAAAAAAGACGGTTGATTGTAGCGTTACGGTGGTCTAGTGGTTAAGGTTGTCGCGTGCCACGCGGCGGACCCGGGTTCGATTCTCGGTAGGGTTAATGTATCGTGTAAGGAAAATTATAGGTAATAGGATATATAGTAGATAAAGGTTAAGTGTATTCGGTATACAATGTAGGGATTTGAGAGTATATGATGAAATATAGCGTATGGTATAGATGTAAGGCGTTTAGTATAGAATGCAACGTATAGACATACGTAAGGCTATAAAAATATAGAAAACTATGATGTAGGTGTTAGCGTATAAGAAATGCGAATGAATATAAGATTTAATTTATAAATATTATTTTTTCTATAAGAATTTTTATCTCCGTATTAAATATCTAAAATATCCAAAATATCCGTTAAGGCATCGATTACACCTTACTGCTGCCTGATACTGCTAGCTGATTTTCTTAAGATGTTCTTAGTCTCGCAACTTACTGAATTCTAAAATTCTAAATTTAAAAATATAATATAAAAATTATTATACCGCTGTCTGGAAGGGATGGCAATTTATAAATATACAGACTAATACATACAGAATTTGGAAATTTTTCTATAATCCGTAATATTGAGAAAGTTTGCATTAGACCTAAAAAGAGATGCTTATTTACCTAAGCTATGGAAATATATATGAAAAAATTATATGATTTGCACATGCATCCTGTGCTCACGTAAACTAAACAATGATCATAATATATTTAACGAATTTTGAACAGTATTTACAAATTACATTCAAATCACCCAAAGCAAGTGGGTTAAAGTCGTGTAATTTTTTAATTTGCCTCCCCCTTTTGAATTTAAAAATGGATTTTTCTGTGGGGCGTGTGCCCCACGTTGGGAATTACTAGTTTAAGAGTACAATTTTTTAATCTACTACCAGGTTAATCAATAATTGAGTGATCGTCAATTCTATATTTTTTTGTATGCTTTACTTTTTATAAAAAACTATACAATAAATACTTTTTAAATATTTTTCAACAATTATTCTTGTAAAAGTACTTGGCATTCAAGGTAAAGAATAATGAAAACATTCACAAATACAATTGTATTATTAACAATATATCCCTATGATGATACTATTTCAGTAATTATATTATAATTTTGTTCGCTTGAAAAATTAAGCAACATCGATATATTATTGTTCTGGTTAAACTGAAATGTTTCTAATAATGGAAAACTAGCAGCTAAATCGACTTAGCTGGTATTTTTCTCTGGAGGAGTGTCCATTTGCAGCTTCCGACCACTTTCAATGGTTGAACAAAGCTTCCTGCAGGAACCAGATATACGTATATAATATTGTCAATAGTTATAAACAATATGCAGCAGTCGTCCTTTGAGATCTTGAAATGTAGAAGTGCTATATTGGCTAGCAATTTGCTCCAGTCGGGTTCTCGAACGGACTAATTGACTCAAATCCATGATAGTCTTGATTAACAAAAATAAATTGTAACAAAAAAAAAAAAAAAAAAAAAAAAAAAAAAAAAAACATGATGACACAACAAACTACTAGACCAGATCAGAACCACGTTTCACAATATATTATTTCACTTCATAAAACGTAGCATTATTGAACTTAATCACTTTGTAGTTTTTCGGATCAGATCGACAATTTATGACCTAAAATTCGGCTCAATGTTATCAATTTTGATCTAAAATTCGATCCGAAATTATGATGAGGATCACTTTGATTAATTTGATATTATTGAGGACTGTAAATTTTAAATAAGATATGTGAATAAAATCACTATTTAGTTTATAATATGTACTGATCTTTAATCTACAACCTTCTTCTCTCATTACTTTTGCTATTTTCTCGGTTATTATAAATTACATGCAATTTATATTCATACAATTGTATTCCCTACCCCAAAGGGTACCGGGTTAAATAGAAAAGGCCCTGGTCAAATCTTGACCATCTACAATTGTAGACAATTTACTATGATCGCGTGTAAAAGATAACAAATATATTGCATTTAATTTTTAGGTGATACCTTGTATCATGTAATCTGAAAAACAATGTTCAAAATAAACAAATTTACATTCAATCGGTTTCAAATGTTTCGAAATGTACTTCTAAAGCAATGTAAACTAGTTGGCTTGGTATTTTGCCTTGAGGCAAGTTACACAAACTTCCCGATATGTGTAATTAATCGACTTAATCAATAAAAACTAAATGAATTTATTAGTGATTAAAAGTATTCCGAGTGGATTTGTACACGTAATTGAAAACGAGCGAACACTTTGACATGGAGTATTTTCTAAAAGTAAATTTTCAGAAATCAGCAATTGTTATAATTGAACCAGTTCAAAAAAACTACTCATTTTCTTAAACTTTGAATTTTTAAAAAATTAACTACTTGTCGTAAGGTCGTAATATTTCAATAAGTTGTATAAGACCATGATATATATCATAAAAAAAAGTTTCATAAAAATCGACTCAAATTTTTTTTTCAACAAGGAATTACAAGAAAACGGCTTGGTAGATTTTCATCTAAAACTAATCAGTATCATTCCCAACTAATATCTTTATAACAGTTTTTGATTTTTTTAAATCGATTCAGTAGTATGAGCTTAAATGTGGACGAAAAGTTTAACACTATTTTTAAATTACAAAGAAACGGCTTGACAGATCGTCACACAAAACTGACAAACGATAGTCCTCATCGAGATACATCAAATGGCTTTTAAATTTCTGAAATCGGTTCAGGCATTTTGGAGAAAACGTCGATGAAAAGTCTAATTTTGACAAATGCCAAAAAAAAACGATACCAATTTTTACAAACTTTGACGAATTTTCAAAGTTAGACCAATTGTCGTAGAGCCGTAATATTTTAGTATGATCTAGAAGACTATGGTATCTACCGTCAAAAAAATAATAATAAAAATCGTCGAAAAAAAATTTTTTAACGCTTTATTACAAGAAAACGGCCCGAACGATCTCTACCAACAACTCATCAGCACGATTCCCAATCAATATCTTTCGAACGGTTTTTGAATTTTCAAGATCGATTCAGAACAGCGGGATAAAACTTGGACGAAAAATTTTTCATTTTCCTGTTATTTACAAAGAAACGGCTAGGCTGATCGTCGCGTAAAATTGATAAACGCTAGTCCTCATCGAGATACATCGAATGGCTTATAAATTTTTGAAATCGGTCCAGCCATTTTTGAGAAAACGTCGATTTACGGCAAAAAATCTGTTCACACACACACACACACACACACACACACACACACACATACATACTATTTCCAAATTTGGTCTCATTCGATTCAGAATGGATTGAAACGTCGAGAAAACATAAAATTAGCGAATCGGATTTTTTTATGTAAACATAAACTTTCTCCTTCGGGAAGTTAAAAACACATTGGTTAACAGTTAAATGAATTCAAATCAACTATTTTTTTATTTATATTCTATTTCAGGCGAGCACCTGATACCAGCTGGTTGCATGATTCAGATGTCGTTGTTCTATTTGCACAGAGACCCGGATCATTTTCCGGACCCACTGAAATTTGACCCCGACAGATTCACACCGGAGGCGTCTCGAGGCAGACACCCATACGCCTACGCCCCGTTCAGCGCCGGACCAAGGAATTGTATCGGTAAATATATTTTTACACATTTATAATTTTATATATATATATATATATATATATATAGCATAGAGCAGCGGGGCTTAAAGATCCGAGGGTAAAGAGATCTATCATATGTAACCTAGTTGAAAGTGGCATTTAGCCTTAAGGCAAGTTGCATGAACTTCCCGAAATGTGTAAGAATTGACTTAATCAATCGTAATTGAAATTTAGATATTTAGATAAAATTTTCAACTGTTTATTTCAAATAGAAAGTTATCGCTTTCAATTAAATCTAAACATTGGGAATTTTCTCAAACACATTTAAAGTAACTGTAATTATATCAATTATATTGCACAGTCACGTGCTTGTATACCCAAAAATTGTAGCTTATTATTTAAAATTTTAATGAATTCACAATGTTTGACTCATCACGTCACAAAAGCAACTTTTGGCACAAATTTTAACTATATTTTCTCAAACTTTGATGAATTTTTAACATTAAACTATTTGTCGTAGGACCGTAAAATTTTAGTATGTTCGATATGACCACGATATGTATTGCCAAAAAAGGTTCATAAAAATCGGCTAAAAAATATTCAACAGTTAATTTCAGGAAAACGGCTCGGTAGATTTTTACCTAAAACTAACCAGTATCATTCCCAACCAATATCTTTTGAAAAGTTTTTGATTTCTTAAAATTTATTCAGAATTGAGAGCTAAAACGTAAACGCAAATTTTGTCACTTTTCTGCTCTTTACAAAGAAACGGCTCAGTCGCATGACACTGACAAAGAAAAGATAATCCCCATCGAAATACATCGATTGGCTTTTAAATTTTTGAAATCGGTTTAGGCGTAATCGTCGATGAAAGTTCTAATTTTGGCAAACACCAAAAAACGATACTGATTTTTGCAAACTTTGACGAATTTTTAAAATTAAACGACTTGTTGTAGGGCCGTAATATTTTAGTATGATCTCTAAGACTATAGTATCTACAGTCAAAAAAAAATTCATAAAAATCGTCTTACAAAAACGACTTTTTTCAAAATTGGTCTCATTCGATTCAGAATAGCTTGAAAAGTCGAGAAAACATAAAATTAGCGAATCGGATTTTTTTTATGAAAACAAACTTCTGTTTCGGGAAGTTAAAAACAAGTAAAGTCAGGAATTATTCAACAACAATTTTTCAAAGTAGAGGTCAAAACATCTGTAATCAGCCATTGCATTAACTCAAGCACCGTCGTTATCAGGAGCTTAACAACCATGTTTGAAAATCTAGAACAAAAGTATTTTCTTTCGTGGTTTGTTTTTCTGGTTGTGAGCACTGTCGTTAAGTTTACGAGACCTTAACATAATATTTTAGTATACGTTATTGGGTTGTTTTATAAATTGTATTATTATTTTTGAATTATATTAAATAGATTTTTTATGTATAACCTTCATAAAAGTATACATGTGGTTGGAGCATAATGAACCAACTGAATCTTCGTAAAATTATAAACAATGAGAAATTAGTAAATAAAAAAGCATGCTAAGTTGAAAAATGCTATTTTAAAAGAGATACATCAAATAAATAGTTTTTTCAACTCTGGTGATAAATTTTTTGGCAAAATACTAGATCGCACTATTCAAAAGGCTATATACGGTTTTATCTTTGTAAAAAATGTGCCTATAAAATATATAGGGGTCTCATCATAAATTTTAGAAAAAATGTGAAAAACATTTCTGTACTTAGGAACTAACAGGGAATTATGCTTAACATAGTATGGTACTTGTTTTTTTAATACGTTTTATGTGCTCTGATGTAGTTCATTTGGTTTAGACAATATAATTAACTTCCGTAGGGTAAGTTATAGTAATCGCAAAAAATCGAAAATGAAAATTTTTATATATCTTTACGTCTCAAAGGTTACTGAATATTTTGTCATACCTTAAAAAAATGTGTGTATGTGTGTGTGCGTGTGTGTGTGAGCGGATACAAATTTTTGTCGACGATTTTGGGAACACCGATCAACCGATTTGAATAATTCAAAAAATATGCGATTGGAATTGATAAGGAGACGTGCTGATTAGTTTTTGGCAAAGGCAATTCTAGCCGTTCCGAAGATACGGGGCGAAAAGTGCCAAAAACGGTAGCTCAGTTTTTAAGAGAGCGGAGCGTCCGATTTTAGTAATTCAAACCACATTTTATTTGTATTGACAAGATGAAGAACTACTTAAATTTTTAAAAAGACATGTCCAGCTGTTATGTACTCTCAATAAAAATAAGTTGAAAAAATGTCATTTGGCGGTCAAAATTGACATATGTGCATCAAATTATCAGATATTTTATAGAGATTTTAATAATGTGAACATATTTTGTGTATTTTTTTTAGATTGCGTACCAAGATTTTTAATTACGGTACGGTAAGTTTCAGCAATTTGCCTTAAGGCACGATGCCATGCAACCTAGTTACTGAAATCAAATTGGAGCTTTGTACGCCTGACCTACAAACGCCTTTTCTCTATATGCTCTACATCTACATGCATGCACAAAATATTTCCGAATATACCATAAATGCAGCTAATATTTTGTTCAACCGAGTTTTGATTGTATCTTGTATTTTCTATCTGTGAAAATCTCATTTCGGTGACACCGGTAATTCGCAATTCACGCACCTTTGAGTCGCGCACGGCTTTTTCGACGGACTGATCAGTGATATAATGCGAGTGTGGCTCCCGTGAAACATGTTAAATCTGGCAGTAAATCGATTTTAGCCAATATACACTGCATGGAATTTTCAACAAGTCGGGGGATAAAAATTCAACCCATTTGACAAATAGGTACATCATTCCGCATAACATGAATTTATTCTCTAATACTGTTTTGGTGCAAACCGATCAGACTTAACGATTTAAAAAAATTACATGTACATACAGTAATTTATAATATTCAATATTAAGTGAGCGTTTTATTATTATTAGTTATCTTATATCTTGCAATTATTATTAATTACACAAAAATATTAATCATTCTTAGTGTTGATGTCTCACTATTAATTATATCTGATGTATCATGTTTAAACAAATTGGGCCATTGTAAACTAAGCTTATGACGAGTTCTAGAAGTCTACACATTTGTTTTACATAAGTAACTAGTTGGTTTGGTATTTAGCCTTGAGGCAAGTTACATGAACTTCCCGATATGTGTAATTAATCGACTTAATCAATAAAAAATAAATTAATTTATGAGTGATTAAAAGTATTCCGAGTGGATTTATTACATATGATTGAAAACGAACGAACACTTTGACTCGGAGTATTTTCTAATAGCAAATTTTCAAAAATCACCAGTTTTTATAATTGAACCAGTTACCATAGGAAAACTCCTTTAATGGCTTACTATGTTCATTAAAACCAAGTATCGTTATACCAAGAAAATCGTCTAATTTTAATTTTAACAAACGTCAAAAAAAACCTCTCATTTTCTTAATCTTTGATGAATTTCTAAAATTAAACTACTTGTAGTAAGGCCTTAATATTTCAGTAAGTTTTATAAAACCATGATATATATCGCTAAAAAAAGTTCCATGAAAACCGGCTTAAATTTTTTTTTCAACAGTTAATTACAAGAAAACGGCTCGGTAGATTTTCACCTAAAACTGATCAGTATCATTCCCAACTAATATCTTCGAACAGTTTTTGATTTTTTAAAATCGGTTCGGTAGTATGAGCTTAAATGTGGAGAAAGGTTTAACACTTCTTTCCAAATTACAAAGAAATGGCTCGGCCGATCGTCGCACAGGACTGAGAAACGAAAATCCTCATCGAGATACAGCAGGACTGAGAAACGAAAATCCTCATCGAGATACAGCAAATGTCGACGAAAGTAATTTTGGCAAATGCCAAAAAGACCATACTAATTTTTGCATACTTCGACGAATTTTTAAAGCTAAACCAGCTGTCGTAGGGCCGTAATATTTTAGTATGATCTAGAAGACTATGGTATCTACCGTCAAAAAAATAATCATAAAAATCGTCGATTTTTTTTTAAAAACTTTATTACAAGAAAACGGCTCGGGCGATCTCTACCAAAAACTAATCAGCACGATTCCCAACCAATATCTTTCGAACGGTTTTTGAACTTTCAAAATCGATTTAGAATTGCGGGCTAAAACGTAGACGAAAAATTTTTCACTTTTCTGCGATTTATAAAGAAACGGGCTTGGCCGATCGTCGCACAAAACTGACAAACAATAGTCCTCATCGAGATACATCGAAAGGCTTGTAAATTTTAGAAATCGGTCCAGCCGTTTTCGAGAAAACGTCGATTTACGGCAAAAAATCTATTCACACAGACACACACACATGCATACTTTTTCCAAATTTGGTCTCATTCGATTCAGAATGGCTTGAAACGTCGAGAAAACATGAAATTAGCGATTCGGATTTTTTGATGAAAACATAAACTTCTCCTTCGGGAAGTTAATCATTAAAAATAGATCAATGATTTAAAACAATTGTTTTATACATTTTTAAATAGATAATTATAATTATTAGATATTTTATTGATCATAAAATATACAGTGATGATCTTTTAGCTCAATGCACTTGAGAAAGTTTACATTAGAAAGTGAATGAATGAATCCATCTGAAGATATAATAACGCATTTGAAATATATACATTTTGAAACTGAATTGTAAATTTAAAATTCTTATTTAAAGTATAAAACTTTGTATATTTTTGAAAATTTTAAAAAGAAATTTCAGAAAATTTCGAAATTAGCTTGAACCGTATAAAAAAATGTTATAAAATATGTTCTTATTATTAAACTATCTATAAAATATCTGATAATTTGATGTGAATATGTCTAATGATCATTTTGGACCGCCAAATATCTTTTTATATTTACATTTTTCTCTGTATCTCCGAAACCGCTAGATCTGCCTACCAAAAAATTTAACCAATTCATCATTTTGTCAATATAAATAAAATTATTTTTGAATCATTTGAATCGGGTGCTTTGTTCCCTCAAATACTGAATTACAATTTTTGGCACTTTTTTTACCGTATCTTCGAAACGGCACTACCTGTCTTTACCAAAAACTAATCAATAGGAATCGAATGTTTTTTCAATCATTCAAATTGGTTGATTGGTTGAAAACTTGTATCCAAACATACACGCACACACACACATACATCCGTTTTCTCTAAGGTATGCCAAAATGTTCAGAGACCTTCAAAACGTGAAGATATGCAAAAATTTTCATTCTGGATTTTTTTGCGATTACTATAACTTACCTTACGGGAAGTTAAAAATATCGTAAAAGGCAAAATTGATATAAACAATTGAATTCCCATCAAACTTTTCATTATATGATAATTATTACGCCTCTATTTTTTCTCAGCGTACACTAAATTGTGCAAACCATAGAATTGGATAGAATACCACGGATATTTATAGGAAACAACTTAACGAATGCTTTTCCCTTAGAGGGCCCCGGCGGCGCAATTAATTTACTCATAAATAGTTGCTCCTTCCTGTATTTCTCACACCGAAATAAAGATACGAAGGTACTATCTTGTAGAACAGTAATCTGATATCGTTATTACTCTGGTATACCCGACACTCTGCAATAGGTGGTTTTCTCCAGATATTGTTAGTGTTGAGAAGTAGTAAATGTAAGGAACAGAATTGAAGATATAAGTATATAAGTTATTATTACCATTTTGTATCGACAATGTATCAGGTATACCAAAATGTTCACAAGGTTTTGAAACGTAACGATATATAAAAATTTTCGATTTTTTTTTGTGATTACTACAACTTAGCCCACGGAAAGTTAACTAGCGGTGAATGGCATCATGCCTTAAGACAAATTGCTTGAAGTTCCCGTACCGCAACAAAAATATTGCAGGAGTATTAAATGTTTTGAATTAGATCATTATGATTACTCTAAGTTGCATTATTCGCATATTATAGCCAAAGTGCATTCGAATTAATTTTGGTATTCAAAAAAATTATTTTTTAAAAATTAAAAGAAATTTTACAAATTACATTTTTTTTAACCTTCCCCAACAACTAATTGTTTCTTCACACTGTCGACATAAGCAAAAAATTTTTTTGAATTATTCAAATCGGATGCTTTTTTCTCTCAAAAACGACCATTTTTTTATATTTAGCTTCTTATCTCCGAAACGGCTGGGCCTGTCTCTGTCAAAAACCACTTTTACCCATCAAAACAAATTGAATGTTTTTTGCAACATTAAGATGGGATACTTGTTCTCTCAAAAATGTAATTTTCATTTTCTGCACTCTTTGCTTCATATCTCCGAAACGGCTTCACCGACTTTTGCCAGAAACTAATCGGATGGTCTCTTTATCAATAGGAATCGGATGTTTTTTTAAATATTTTAAATTAGTTGATCCATGCTCCCGAAAACGAGAACAAAAAACTGTATCCATACATACGCACACATACATACATACAAACATTTTTTCTGTGGTATGCCAAAATGTTCAGAAACCTCTGAAACGTGAAAATATGCAAAAAATTTTTTGATTTTTGGACGATTACAATAACTTACCCTACGTGAAATTCAAAATTTTGGTTCAAAAAACATTCAATTCCTGTTTGCTGATTAGTTTTCGATGAAGACAGGTTTAGCCGTTTCAGAGATATGGGGCAAAAAGTGCCAAAAACGGTAATTCAGTTTTTGAGAGCACGGAGTACTCGATTTTTTTTTATTATTATCTCTTTTATTTACAACTGTCCAGTAAGGGACATTCAATAAATTTGATGAATTTACAATAGTCGGCCGAAAAGGGACATTGTATACTACAAGGGCATGTTGGAAAAAACAACTCAGTAGTTGTTTTTTCATTCGATTTAAAATTCACAATGTTTTATTGATAATTATATAATTTTAACTATTTACTTATTGAATAATTTCTTATAAATAACGATTAAGTTATTACCATTTTTTATCAGGAGAGTAGATGGATTAAATCCAGTGGCGCTTTTCTTTTCAATCTTCTTGGATAGTACTTTGTTACCAATGAGTTTGCTAATGAATTTGGGTGACTGATTAGCTTGTTTCTATACTTGTCTGCTGTTTTTGTAATTACTCGATTTTATTGATACAAAAACATTTTACTTGTAATGACGAAATGAATAATCGATGAAATTTTTGGTAACGCGGGTCTAGCGGTTTCGGAGATACAGAGGAAAAAGTTAAAACAAAAATTATATTTGGTGGTCAAAAATGAACATCAGACGTATGCACATTAAATTATCAGATTTTTGATAAAGTTTTTGAAAATGAGTACTAATTTTTTTGTTACAATTTTGTTGGGTTCCGTACCAAGATTTTTCGGAAAAAAATTCAAAATATACAAAGTTTTATCAAATATGAATTTTAAATTTACAATTCAGTTTGAAAATGTATATATTTTAAATGCGTTAGTTTTATTGTGAGAAATATATCCTCAGATGGTTTTATTCCGCATCTCATACTAATGTAAACTTTCTCAAGTGTTTTGAGCAATAAGATCGTCTCTGTATATTTTATGAACAATAAAATATATAGTGATTATAATTATCTATTTAAAAATGTTTAAAACAATTGTTATTAATCATCGATCAATATTTAATTAATTATAATAATTTAATTATTACTGATTTTTCCTCGAATATTTAATTCTGGTAAGGAAAGTTGCAGCAATTTGCTTTAAGGCACGATGCCATAAATTTCTTGTTTCCATGCACCATGCACCACTAGTTTTGTCGAGGCTCCGAAATATTTTAAATTACTGTACGGAAAGTTCCAGAAATTTGACTTAAGGCACGACGCCATACACCACTAGTTTAATTTTACAACAAGACACCCCAATAATTTTATTTCAACAAACAAAATCGTTACCCACTAATACAATTTGAATTGAATCAAGTGCAAGCGTAATAATTGTACACTCTTATGTTGTATTTAATCAATTTTATTTTTAAAACATTTGTTAATACTTATTCATACAACTATTAAATAATTTTGTAATATATTTAATTAAACTTTCAGGTCAGAAATTTGCTCTGATGGAGGAAAAAGCTGTTCTGGCCACCGTGTTACGTGAATATGTAGTAACGACGTTAAAACCTCAGGAAACTTTATGTGCCGAACTTATATTACGCCCTCCCGACGGCATGCGCATCAAATTGCAACAACGCCATACGGAACGCTAAAATCCAAATTGCTCATTTAAAACTATCTCCAAATACATTTACATTAGTTAGACTGCATAATATTGTTAGGCAGTCAGTTAGTCCATAAGTTTCTTCATTGAAGCCATTATTTAAATCGCGTAAGAGTAAGTTCACATAGAATTATTTTAATTAATTAAACGTATAATATTATTAAATATATTTTATTATTTTGTTTTTGTATTATTATACCTGCTTTCAGTACATTTATTTGTTGAATATTTTATATCAATTTATTTTTGATAATTATTTTGATAAGCTCAATTTGTTCTTTGTGACAATAATTTAGGCATATAAAAGAAAACCAGTAAAACAATACAATAAAATCACCAACAATTAGTTTGTTTTTCTTCTGTGTTATTAATCATCAGAACATAAATAAATTCTATAAGTTATTTTGATATACATTATTTACTATTAGATACAATTTATTGAATCAAGTTAATTGGTCGTAATTTTTTACTATTTTTATATTTGTAAATAATAAATTAAGATCTTGCTTTTAGAAGTCTTCAATGTATAGTACATTAAGATCATAGTGCAGAGTATGTATCTACGTATTTTAGGTTGTGTTCTCTGTACCAATGCTACATTTGACAGTTAGGCGATAAACGTCCAATTGCCAAGAGCCGTCTACTTTAGCACTTATGTATACTAGTTATACTTCAAGGTATAATTTTTTTTTACTTAAGTATATTTCAAATAAATAATAACGAAATGGAATCCACATTGTATGTAGTATATGTAAATACATGTTATTAAATTCAATTGAATTAATTCATTCCATAATTCATTCATATGCATTTTCCAATCGCACATTCTCTCAAATATATAGAATGCATGTGCCTTTGCGGATATTAAAACTTCGGCCACCAAATTTTTTTTCCAAAAAACTTTTTTCCACAAATTTTTCCTCTCAAATTTTTTTTTCAGAAATTTTTTTGACCAAAATTTTTTTGACCAAAAATTATTTGCATCGTGCTTAATTATTAATTTCAAATAGTGATACAATAATAATATTAATTAATATATAATTGTTACATTTTGATTAAAGAAACGTATGGATAAATTTTACTGTGAACACGGTAAACTACTAGTCATTCGGCCAGTTATTATTAAACAGAACGAGATGGCGCCAAACATAAATGCATTCTGCATTGATGCATACTGCATGCTTTGAAATACTGCAAGGGTGGCTATGAAATAACGACCTAACAACAGTTTCATTGCATGAAAGTAATGTATAACTAGAAATTTTTGGGTAGAATACCCTAGGGTAGAAAAACTCATATATAATTCACTGTATTTACATAAAATGTAACCAATATATTGAATAAATTTTTATTTCTGTGTATCTGTCTGTCTGTTTGTTTCATTGCACTTAGTACTATACTGAGTGTTAACTCAACTTTTTATTGGGTTTCATTTTGTTCAAATGAGCAATCAATTGCTACTGCCAGGACTCCCGTTCGCAACCATGCGTCGAGATCCGTTGGAGCAGAATCTGATTGGGTCGTTTCGTCTGGACTTTTTTTGGATCCGACTTTGGTCGACCGGGTCTCCAGTCGACTAACGATCGCGACAGATTTCAAAGTCTTCGACGATCTCAGAGTTGCCCAAAATTTTTTTGACCAAAAGTTTTTTTGCCCAAAATTTTTTTCACAAATCCATGGGAGGAGTGTTTCATTCCGCACCATTCTCAGTGATATATATTACAAACACACTGTACGGGTACAGGCATTATAAACATAAGCATATTTGCTGATGTTTATATAAACATTAATATACTCATTAATTCGTTCTTCGATGAGGATGATCAATAAAGTTAATGTAGTTATGACTTTAACCATTTTAAATAGACTAATCTATTGTTTTTCACTCATTTCAAACATGTCAAAAATATTAATGTTTTTCATTCGTTTTAATCTATACTATTATTCAAAGTGTTAATTAGTTCATTTTAATTAATATACTTTAAACTACCCTGTTCTATCATCGACTCCCACCTCCCAACGCGCGCCGCCATGACGATCACATTAGTAAAACATTACAAAGTTGGTGATATTGTATATTTTAAACGAAAATAAACTAACAAGTCATATGGCCAAAAAAAGATGGTTTGGTATGGCCTGTGTTGGCGTAATTGGTGGAGTGATGGATTCGTACCAAAAAGGTACCGAGTTCGAATCCTACCTCCAGTCATAAAACGGAATTCAGCAGTACGACTAACGTTGTGGTACTTGTTTATTGTTAAATAACTCAAAGTAGATATAACAAAAAAGTTAACTTGGTATGGCCTGTGTTGGCCAAGTTTTTTTTCCCAAAAGTTTTTTGACCAAAAGCTTTTTGACCAAAAATTTTTTTTCCCAAAACTTTTTTGACCAAAAATTTTTTTAACCAAATTTTTTTTCCCCAAAAATTTTTTGACCAAAATTTTTTTGACCAAAATTTTTTTTCCAAAAAACTTTTTTTTTCAAAATTTTTTCCCAAAATTTTTTTCCCAAAATTTTTTTGGCCCAAATTTTTTTGACCAAAAATTTTTTTTTACAAAAAATTTTCAGACCAAAATTTTTTTGAACAACAATTTTTTTGACCAAAAATTTTTTCCCATAATTTTTTAGACCAAAAATTTTTTGACCAAAATTTTTTTGACCAAAAATTTTTTTGACCCAAACTTTTTTTCACAAAAAATTTTCAGACCAAAATTTTTTTGAACAAAATTTTTTTTGATCAAAAATTTTTTTCTCAAAATTTTTTTGACCCAAATTTTTTTGACTTTTGTCTGAAAATTTTGCTACCCTGTTCTCTCCATCGACTCCCACCTCCCAACGCGCGACGCCACGACGATCACATTAGTAAAACGTTACAAAGCTGGCGATATTGTATATTTTAAACGAAACTAAACTAACAAGTCATATGGCCAAAAAAAAGTTGCATTGGTATGGCCTGTGTTGGCGTAAGTGGTAGAGTGCTGGCTTCGTACCAGAAGTGTACCGAGTTCAAATCCTACCTCCAGTCATAAAACGGAATTCAGCAGTACAACTAACTTTGTGGTATTTATTTATTGTTGAATAACACAAAGTAGATATAACAAACTAACACGTCATATGGCCAAAAAAATGTTACATTTGTATAACCTGTGTTGGCGTATTTGGTAGAGTGATGGCTTCGTACCAAAAGGGTACCGAGTTCAAATCATACCTCAAGGCATAAAACGGAATTCAGCAGTACGACTAACGTTGTGGTGCTTGTTTATTGTTGAATAACACAAAGTAGATATAATAAACTAACACGTCATATGGCCAAAAAAATGTTAAGTTTG
Source organism: Ctenocephalides felis (assembly GCF_003426905.1). Taxonomy (NCBI): domain Eukaryota; kingdom Metazoa; phylum Arthropoda; class Insecta; order Siphonaptera; family Pulicidae; genus Ctenocephalides; species Ctenocephalides felis. Next base: position 52,090,208 of record NW_020536999.1, on the reverse strand, counting down.
TATGGCCTGTGTTGGCGTATTTGGTAGAGTGATGGCTTCGTACCAAAAGGGTACCGAGTTCAAATCATACCTCAAGGCATAAAACGGAATTCAGCAGTACGACTAACGTTGTGGTACTTGTTTATTGTTGAATAACACAAAGTAGATATAACAAACTAACAGGTCATATGGCCAAAAAAAAGTTGAATTGGTATGACCCGTGTTGGCGTAATTGGTAGAGTGATGGCTTCGTAGCGAAGGGGTACCGAGTTCGAATCATACCTCAAGGCATAAAACGGAATTCGGCAGTACGACTGACGTTGTGGTATTTATTTATTGTTGAATGACACAAAGTAGATATAACAAACTAACATATTATGTGGCCAAAAAAAACTTGGATTGGTATGGCCTGTGTTGGCGTAAGTGGTAGAGTGATGGCTTCGTAGCAAAGGGGTACCGAGTTCGAATCATACCTCAAGGCATAAAACGGAATTCAGCAGTACGACTAACGTTGTGGTATTTATTTATTGTTGAATAACACAAAGTTGATATAACAAACTAACAGGTCATATGGCCAAAAAAAAGTTGAATTGGTATGGCCTGTGTTGGCGTAATTGGTAAGGTGATGGCTTCGTAGCAAAAGGGTACCGAGTTCGAATCACACCTCAAGGCATAAAACGGAATTCAACAGTACGACTAACGTTGTGGTACTTGTTTATTGTTGAATAACACAAAGTAGATATAACAAACTAACAAATCATATGGCCCATAAAAACTTGGTTTGGTATGGCCTGTGTTGGCGTAAGTGGTGGAGTGATGGCTTCGTAGCAAAAGGGTACCGAGTTCGAATCCTACCTCCAGCCATAAAACGGAATTCAGCAATACGACTAACGTTGTGGTGTTTATTTATTGTTGAATAACACAAAGTAGATATAAGAAACTAACAGGTCATATGGCCAAAAAAAAAGTTGGTTGGTATGGCCTATGTTGGCGTAGGTGGTAGAGTGATGGCTTCGTACCAAAAGGGTACCGAGTTCGAATCCTACCTCCAGCCATAAAACGGAATTCAGCAATACGACTAACGTTGTGGTGTTTATTTATTGTTGAATAACATAAAGTAGATATAACAAACTAACACGTCATATGGCCAAAAAAAAGTTGAATTGGTATGACCCGTGTTGGCGTAATTGGTAGAGTGATGGCTTCGTAGCAAAAGGGTACCGAGTTCGAATCATACCTCAAGACATAAAACGGAATTCAGCAGTACGACTAACGTTGTGGTACTTGCTTGTTGTTGAATAACACAAAGTAGGTATAACAAACTAACAGGTCATATGGCTAAAAAAAGTTAAACTGGTATGGCCTGTGTTGGCGTAACTGGTAGATTGATGGCTTTGTACCAAGAGGGTATCGAGTTCGAACCATACCTCAAGCCAAAAAACGGAATGCGATTAACAACGTGGATATATTAAACTAACAACAAATCATGATGCCGAAAAAAGCAGAATCTATGTGGCCTGTGGTGGCGTAATTGGTAGCATGATGGCCTACGAAAACCCAATCCCCTAATGAATCTCGAATCATCCCCGAACAGGCGATAGGGGGGATTGCAAACCCGTGCCCCTGTGATTCCACCCCCTAAAAATGAATATAGCCGAGTAAGGGTACCGGGCGACAACCACCTCTGGATCGTGGCAAAAGTGGGTAGAAGAGCAAAGGAAGGAAGTGAGAGAGAAAGAGAGAGCGAAGAAAGAAAGTGTTAAAGGTGTGCGGTTACATAGCAACGGTCGCTAGGCAACCAGGATATTCGCAAAATAATATTACTGAAAAACGGTCGCTAGGCAACCGGGATATTCGCAAAATAATATTACTGAAAATTTTGTGTTAGAGGTTAACGGTTGCATAGCAACGGTCGCTAGGCAACGAAAATCGCAAAATAATTTTACTGTAAATTTTGTGTTAGAGGTTACATAGCAACGGTCGCTAGGCAACGAAAATCGCAAAATAATTTTACTGAAAATTTTGTGTTAGAAGTTAACGGTTGCATAGCAACGGTCGCTAGGCAACCGGCAACCTCTAGCTCAAAATTTTCAGTAATATTATTTTGCGAATATCCTGGTTGCCTAGCGACCGTTGCTATGCAACCGTTAACTTCTAACACAAAATTTTCAGTAAAATTATTTTGCGATTTTCGTTGCCTAGCGACCGTTGCTATGTAACCTCTGACACAAAATTTACAGTAAAATTATTTTGCGATTTTCGTTGCCTAGCGACCGTTGCTATGCAACCGTTAACCTCTAACACAAAATTTTTCGTAAAATTATTTTGCATATTTGGTTGCCTAGCAACCGTTGCTATGTAACCTCTAACACAAAATTTACAGTAAAATTATTTTGCGATTTTCGTTGCCTAGCGACCGTTGCTATGCAACCGTTAACCTTTACCACAAAATTTTCAGTAATATTATTTTGCGAATATCCCGGTTGCCTAGCAACCGTTTTTCAGTAATATTATTTTGCGAATATCCTGGTTGCCTAGCGACCGTTGCTATGTAACCTCTGACACAAAATTTACAGTAAAATTATTTTGCGATTTTCGTTGCCTAGCGACCGTTGCTATGCAACCGTTAACCTCTAACACAAAATTTTTCGTAAAATTATTTTGCAATTTTGGTTGCCTAGCAACCGTTGCTATGTAACCTCTAACACAAAATTTACAGTAAAATTATTTTGCGATTTTCGTTGCCTAGCGACCGTTGCTATGCAACCGTTAACCTTTACCACAAAATTTTCAGTAATATTATTTTGCGAATATCCCGGTTGCCTAGCAACCGTTTTTCAGTAATATTATTTTGCGAATATCCTGGTTGCCTAGCGACCGTTGCTATGTAACCGCACACCTCTAACACTTTCTTTCTTCGCTCTCTCTCTCTCTCACACTTCCTTTCTTCGCTCTTCTTACCCACTTTTGCCACGATTCAGAGGTGGTTGTATCCTATCCATTTTAGGGGGTGGAATCACAGGGGCACGGGTTTGCAATCCCCCCTATCGCCTGTTCGGGGATGATTCGAGATTCATTAGGGGATTGGGTTTTCGAAGGCCATCATGCTACCAATTACGCCACCACAGGCCACATAGATTCTGCTTTTTTCGGCATCATGATTTGTTAGTTTAATATATCCACGTTGTTAATCGCATTCCGTTTTTTGGCTTGAGGTATGGTTCGAACTCGATACCCTCTTGGTACAAAGCCATCAATCTACCAGTTACGCCAACACAGGCCATACCAGTTTAACTTTTTTTAGCCATATGACCTGTTAGTTTGTTATACCTACTTTGTGTTATTCAACAACAAGCAAGTACCACAACGTTAGTCGTACTGCTGAATTCCGTTTTATGCCTTGAGGTATGATTCGAACTCGGTACCCTTTTGCTACGAAGCCATCACTCTACCAATTACGCCAACACGGGTCATACCAATTCAACTTTTTTTTGGCCATATGACGTGTTAGTTTGTTATATCTACTTTATGTTATTCAACAATAAATAAACACCACAACGTTAGTCGTATTGCTGAATTCCGTTTTACGGCTGGAGGTAGGATTCGAACTCGGTACCCTTTTGGTACGAAGCCATCACTCTACCACCTACGCCAACACATGCCATACCAACCAACTTTTTTTTTGGCCATATGACCTGTTAGTTTGTTATATCTACTTTGTGTTATTCAACGATAAATAAATACCACAACGTTAGTCGCACTGCTGAAGTCCGGTTTATGCCTTGAGGTATGATTCGACCTCGGTACCCTTCTGCTACGAAGCCATCACTCTACCACTTACGCCAACACAGGCCATACCAAACCAAGTTTTTTTTGGCCATATGATTTGTTAGTTTGTTATATCTACTTTGTGTTATTCAACAATAAACAAGTACCACAACGTTAGTCGTACTGTTGAATTCCGTTTTATGCCTTGAGGTGTGATTCGAACTCGGTACCCCTTTGCTACGAAGCCATCACTCTACCAATTACGCCAACACAGGCCATACCAGTTTAACTTTTTTTGGCCATATAACCTGTTAGTTTGTTATATCTACTTTGTGTTATTCAACAATAAACAAGTACCACAACGTTAGTCGTACTGCTGAATTCCGTTTTATGCCTTGAGGTATGATTCGAACTCGGTACCCTCTTGCTACGAAGCCATCACTCTACCAATTACGCCAACACGGGTCATACCAATCCAACTTTTTTTTGGCCATATGACCTGTTAGTTTGTTATATCTACTTTATGTTATTCAACAATAAATAAACACCACAACGTTAGTCGTGCTGCTGAATTCTATTTTATGGCTGGAAGTAGGATTCGAACTCGGTACCCTTTTGGTACGAAGCCATCACTCTACCACTTACGCCAACACAGGCCATACCAAACCGACTTTTTTTTCGCCATATGACCTGTTGGTTTGTTATATCTACTTTGTGTTATTCAACGATAAATAAATACCACAACGTTAGTCGTACTGCTGAATTCCGCTTTATGCCTTGAGGTATGATTCGAACTCGATACCCTTTTGACACGAAGCCATCACTCTACCAATTACGCCAACACAGGCCATATCAATTTAATTTTTTTTGGCCATATGACCTGTTAGTTTGTTATATCTACTTTGTGTTATTCAACAATAAATAAATACCACCAAATTAACTTTTTTCTTTGGCCATATGACCTGTTAGTGTGTTATATCTACTTTGTGTTATTCGACGATAAATAAATACCACAACGTTAGTCGTGCTGCTGAATTCTGTTTTATGACTGGAGGTAGGATTCGAACTCGGTACCCTTTTGGTACGAAGCAACCACTCTACCACTTACGCCAACACAGGCCATACCAACCCAAGTTTTTTTGGCCATATAATTTGTTAGTTTGTTATATCTACTTTGTGTTATTCAACAATAAACAAGTACCATAACGTTAGTCGTACTGCTGAATTCCGTTTTATGCCTTGATGTATGATTCGAACTCGGTACCCTTTTGCTACGAAGCCATCACTCTACCAATTACGCCAACACAGGCCATACCATTTAAATTTTTTTTGGCCATATGACCTGTTAGTTTGTTATATCTACTTTGCGTTATTCAACAATAAACAAGCGCCACAACCTTAGTCGTACTGCTGAATTCCGTTTTATGCCTTGAGGTATGATTCGAACTCGGTACAATTTTGCTATGAAGCCATCACTCTACCAATTACGCCAACACAGGCCACACGAACTCAACTCAACTTTTCTTATGACCTGTTAGTTTGTTATATCTACTTTGTGTTATTCAACAATAAATAAATACCACAAAGTTAGTTGTACTGCTGAATTCCGTTTTATGACTGGAGGATTTGAACTCGGTACCCTTTTAGTACGAAGCCACCACTCTACCACTTACGCCAACACAGGCTATACCAATCCAACTTTTTTTTGGCCATATGACTTGTTAGTTTAGTTTCGTTTAAAATATACAATATCACCACCTTTGTAACGTTTTACTAATGTGATCGTCGTGGCGTCGCGCGAAAACCACCAAAAATTTTTGGTCAAAAAATTTGGGTCAAAAAAATTTTGTGAAAAAAATTTTTGGTCAAAAAAAATTTTGTTCAAAAAAATTTTAGTCTGAAAATTTTTTGTGAAAAAAAATTTGGGTCAAAAAAATTTTTGGACAAAAAAATTTTTAGTCAAAAAAATTTTGGTCAAAAAATTTTGGAAAAAATTTTTGGTCAAAAAAATTTTGGGAAAAAAAAATTGTGAAAAAAATTTTAGTCCAAAAAATTTTGAAAAAAAAAGTTTTTTGGAAAAAAATTTTGGTCAAAAAATTTTTGGGGAAAAAAAAAAAAATTTGGTCAAAAAATTGTGGGAAAATAAATTTCGGGAAAAAAAAATTTGGTCAAAAAAATTTTGGTCAAAAAAAATTTTGTAAAAAAATTTTGGTCAAAAAAATTTTGATCAAAAAAATTTTTTTGTCCAAAAAATTATGGGAAAAAAATTTTTTGGAAAAAAATTTTTGGTCAAAACATTTTTGAAAAAAAAATTTTGGTCAAAAAAATTTTTACACAAAAAAAATTTTTAGTCAAAAAAAATTTTTGGTCAAAAAAATTTGGGTCAAAAAAATTTGGGTCAAAAAAATTTTTGGTCAAAAAAATTTGGGTCAAAAAAATTTTTGGTCAAAAAAATTTTTGGAAAAAAAATTTTTGGAAAAAAAATTTTTGGAAAAAAATTTTGGTCAAAAAAATTTTGATCAAAAAAATTTTTGGGAAAAAAAATGAGAAAAAAAATGTTGGTTTTTGGAATACTTTTTATCAATTTTTAATTTTATCAATATTTTTTTTCAATCATAAATTAATTTAGTTTTGATTGATTAGGTCGATTAATTACACATATCGGGAAGTTCATGTAACTTGCCTCAAGGCAAAATACCAAACCAACTAGTTCAATTTGAGATGACTGAGGACAATCTGTACATAGTTTCGATAAGTTATTAAATATTAAACATGCTTAGTCAAAACACGACAGAATGAATATGTGTGAGTTTTATGTGAGTGTGTGTTTGGGTGTGTATATATGTATATTACAGTGTGTGTATACATTACATTTGTTTTGAGCTTTTGCAACCGGCCTGCAACAAAATACCTGTGTCCCTGGTACTTTGTCAATAACGATTTTCCGAGTCCAGTGAATAGTTCACAAAAACCGCGTCACGCGTCGAGCGAAACCAATTCTTCGGCTTTTCATCGGCATTTCCTCGCTCTCATGCCAAATAGAATTTAATCCTGCGAAATAGAATTTTATCCGGCGAAAGTCTATACCGCAGCGATCAACTAGGACGCTAAGCGCGCACTCACCCTACCACTGATATACCCATACCGAATAGAATTCGGTGAATCGAATACATATTGCCGAAATAAAATGCTTTCAATGGCACGGTGGAGAATTTCTGGAATAACAAAAGACGGTTGCAAAATAACGGCGTGACGGTTTTTAAACTTGTTGAACGTGGCTTTTTGCCTTGAGGCAAGTTGCATGAACTTCTCAAAATATGTTATAATTGACTTAACACGTTCGCGCCGGCGCGGGTCACCGGTGACCCACACTAAACTGTCTCATCGGGCGGCGCGGGTCACCGGTGACCAACACTAAACTGTCATTAAAAACATTTATTTTTAATAATAATTATAATCAAAAATGTATCAGAACTATAAGTTTTGTTCAATAACAAACATAATAATACAGTATTATATAAAAAATTCAAATACGGTTAAAATAACATAAAATCTAATATTGTTTTATTTATAACTGCATTATTTATTGTTTTTTGTGTAATTTGTTAAAACATTCCAAGCAAAGTGCTGGCTGTCCCTCACAAAGTCCACAATACGTCTTAACCCTTTTAGTATTGTTAGTTGCATAAGCTCTGCCCTTTTTATTAGACATTTTTATAGCATTCCTTGCAGCGTTTACGGGTGTCTCTTGCCGATCCTTTATATGATTGAAGAACGTGTTTATGTGACGGTATATGACGGCATATTTGTTCATTGGACAAAAGATTATCGATAATAATTTCCCTAAATCTTAATATAGTCATATTTTTAGTGCCCCATCTTTTATGAATATACCACGCATTCACGAGGGAAGTTCCGCATATTAATTGTATTATTATTTTTCGGTACCACTTAATGGTTTTTCGTAAACAACTGTAGTACGCCGATAGTTGATCTGATAAATCGACACCTTTTTTTGCAATATTGTAGTCAAACACAGCATCGGGCTTTACTCGGTCATTTATTCCTTGCACAAATTTACACTGGTGATTCTTTGAGGTAGTTAACATGCAAACTGGTCTTTTGTCCGTCCATTTCAAAAATTTTACACCACTACGATTTTCAAAGCTTATCATTTCACCACGTTTTTGTTTTGTTTTTGCCTGCGGTGGTAGACTTTTTCTGTTTATTTTTACAGTACCACAAAAAAATGTATTTTTCTCTAAAAGCTCTTCACCCAAAGGGACACTTGTATAATAATTATCAATAAATAGTGTGCAGCCCTCAAATAATAAGCCACTCAATAATCTCATTACTACGTCATGGGGATGTGATTTTTCAATGATCTGTCCATTTTTCCCAGCATAAATTTCGAAATTATAAGTGTAGCCTTCAGGTAAACACAATTTGTATGCTTTTACGCCATACTTATGTCGCTTGCCTGGGATGTATTGGCGAAAGCCTAGACGTCCTCTCCAGGGGACCATACTTTCATCGATAACAATATTTTTGCCTGATTTTATAGAACTCTTGAAATTATCTACAATTGCTTCAATAATATTTCGAATTTTTCGATCTTCAGTTCTGGCTGTGGTATCGTCCGAAAAATGTAAAAACTTAAGAATAGATAGAAAACGGTCACGTATCATTGCCTTTTTTATGCGTGTGTTCGCATACATATCGTTGTTTGACCAATACAATCTAATTTCTGGCAATTGCACAATACCCATAATAAGCAATATGGCAAAAAAAGTATTCATTTCATCTCTTGTAATAGACTGCCAGCCCTGCTAGTGTATTCTACTGCTAGATGAAGAATTATTTATACTTTGAGTAGCATATTTATTTGTTTCATCAACTATAGTCTCTAGTATGTAATCCGTGAAGAATAGTTTATATAAGGCAAAAGGGTCATTACAGTCAATATTCTTATGTAAAAATTCCTCTTCTTTCGAATACTCATTTATTAATACGGTTCTTTCTTTTTCTTCATCGTGATCCTCGTTCTCTGATTTAGAAATCAAATATCTTCCTCCGTGGAATACTCGTTCTCTTCATTGAAAATTAACAAAAATCCTCGTCTGAAGAGGAAGAA
>NW_020536999.1:52063519-52081227 GCF_003426905.1 Ctenocephalides felis | reverse complement strand
TTATAATTAAACCACTTTTCGTTAGTAGCGCGTAATATATTAGTATGCTCGGTATGAACATGATATTTATCATCATAAATTGATCAAAGTATTTTTTCAACATTTAATTACCAAGAAAAGGCTAAACTGATCTTCGAAACTACCCGACGTCATTCCTAACCAATATCTTTCGAGTTTTTGAATTTTATAAAATACGTTCAGATGGATTTACTTCCACTCTAATACAAATACAGGAAAAAAAATTCTGCCAATTATAAAGAACAGCTAATTACTGAAAACGGCATTGTAAAAATGTAATCACCGTGAATAGATATTGAGATACATCGAATGGCTTTTTAATTTTTGAAATCTGTCCTGAAGTTTACAAAAAGACGTGGACAAAAGATCGAGAAATCGGCTCACAAATACGGACACACACATTCTTTTCAAATTTGGCCTCAATCGCTTTAGAGTAACTTGATTAGCCGACGTTTTTTTCCTCTACATTCAAAGATCTTTACTTGTTTTTGAATTATCGGTGGTGGACCTTTTTCTCAAATACCTATAATCCCGATATGCTAATTGTCTGCATTCCATATAAAAAAAATAATTTGGGTACTAATCTAAAAGTGTTTAGGTTGGTTTTATTTTAAGTAATGTAAGTAAAATTCAGCCGAAATGCCACATTCCTTAGAAACCGGCATTTAAGAAATTTTTAATTTGAATAAACTATATGCAATAATTTATACTTGATGTAATATTAATAAATAAATAAAACTTTATTAAGGCACAACTAGTGTGAAATTTTCAAAAAATCAAATTTTCAATTTTTTCATATTTTGATAGGTTATACCTTTAAAAATAACATACCAAAATTTTAAATCGATATTTTAAATAGTTATTGAGTCACAGCCATTTAAAGAGTATATATAGTATATAATATAACGATCATTTAATCTTTAAACGCCTTTTTCTTGAAACAGCATTTTCCGAATTTACTGCAGCGATAACTCAAAAACAAATGATCCGATCATTATCAAATTTGTTTTACTTGTTCTATATATAGTTTTCCGTAAAATAAATTATCGATTTTTGGATCGGATCAGAAACGACCAAAATTTTGGGTAAAATTCGACTTTTATTTTAAAAATGCCGTCATTTTGTTAATTTTCGATTTTTCTCTTTATTATAGTTCATTTTACAAACAATATTATCTAGTTTAATGAGATTTTTTTTTTAAATTTCATCTACGTAGACCGGAATCACTGCAGCAGTGAATGGCCTTTTTTTGTCGCGCCGTTGGAGATCGACGATAACTTAAAAAATATTTTATTTTTTTCTTCAAAAATTTTACTATGTATTCTTAAAACATGTATAAATATATTCCTAAAATTCTGAAATTATTGATAAAGTAGTTTTTTTTAATATAAATTCCCTGAAATCATCTTTTTTTAGGCGGTTACACTAGTTGTCCCCTTAATTTACAAAAATAACCAAAAAACGATTTATCTTGAAAAAAAAGCAACGCCTTAATAATATTACCCTCATAGGTCCGGTATGATCATTTATATTAAATGTAACGATATTTGGTATGCGATTATCGTAAATGTAAAACAAACTCATTATTAGCTTCCTGGGCCACTTTTGGATGATCCCAAAAAGCTTTAAATGTATCAGATTGGCTACGAAAATCCTGCACACATCCGCATGAATAAACACTTCGCTGGCGCTTACCTTTCGGGAATTATCTCCGTTCGCCTTCAAATAATTTTCAATAATCAAACCGACCGGCGCGTCGCTCTATAAAACAAATTATACAAATAGCCTGTTCTGGTTCTCAGAGGCAAAGAGATGGTTTTATCCTCCCGTCGGGTCGCGATCAATATTCAGGCCCGGCTCTCGCTAAGGATTCTGCGGATGCCGCATATTAAGCCGGAGCTATAGCCGTCAGCTATAAATTAAACAGAAAACCTGGCCGGTAACGAGGCGTCCCGGAGCGCCTTTCCAACGTTTCGAATGCGCCCTCATCTCCGATCGGCGAAAAACAGAAAATTCGCGCGCTACCGAACGCGGCTAACCTGATTATAACCGGAGGACACGTGGAAGGTTTACTCAATAATATTTACTAACAAGAAAAATGTAGACACCGACCTTAAATTAATATAATCTGCAAGCAGCATTGCTTTTGGTAAGTCAAAAGTAAATTTTTATATTCGAATTCCTTTGTTAATAGTATGAATAATTAGTTATTCGAATAATTTCATTGTTATTTTCTGACACCCGCCCTTCATTGTATAATTTGATTTTATGACGAAAACACCGTATTTAATTACAGTATTTTAGTATTACCACAATCAGACGAATGCTCAAATTACCATTTAATTTACTTTTCTCCCAGCTAACTGGTAAATCAACAAAATTATAATAACTGACCAAAACAAGTTGCACAACCGTACCAATCTCCTTTATTTATGAAAACCAATATTCTCGAATAATACGAACAAAAATTTTAACAGAATATTTGGAGTCACAAAAACCAATTAACTAAAACCATTTACTCTTAAATTTTATTGAGATATTTTTTTATGAAATTGAGTTGAACAAAACATAGTAATTGACCAGAATTTAGTAACTCTAAAAACAATGATTCATTGTTTATGCATGATTTATACATTCAAGGCAGTAAATAACACAGGCCTTTTTTTAGTTTGGTGCATCAAATGTTGAAGCTTATTCTAATAGTATTTTTTGCGCCGTTTTCAAATCTGCAAACATTTTTTTTGTATCATCTCTAGTTTTTGAGATACCGATAAGTTGCCGAAACCAGGTCCATTGTAGGTCGTCACGGAAAAAAACTTTTCACAATGTAACTAGGGAATGCAATACCGATGGAAAATTTCAATACCGGTATTTCGGTAATTTTTCATTTTAAAAACGGAATACCGGTAAATTACCGGTATTTTTATTATCTTAAACCAACGTAAACAAAATTGAAAGTAACTAGTACAAATATAAAAAAATGTATATACAACTACAACTACATTCAACTAGACAATAAAAACGATGAAATAAAACAATAATTTTTTTCAAATAATAATTTAACAAAATTATATCCCATTTAATTAATTTATTATCACTATCGAGTATATTAAGTACTTTTTACCAAAAACAAACTTATGAGTAAGAAAGACCAAAAACTCATAAAAGATCATATTACATTATTATAAAAAACTGTATTATCTGTTATCCGATGTGCTAAATTAGCATAATCTCTAATATTTTAAAAAAATAATTTCTCTACACTAATTTAAGATCGGATTCTTTGTCGAGATAAATACTAAGTTACTATAATTGTTGAGTATTGTTATTTAAAACAATGTGATGCGCTTTTATAGTATTTTCAAACTTCAAAACGTTTTTGAAGAATAATATTTTATAATTATAATAAGAAGCAAAAATATTTAGTAATTATCGTAATTATTATGTATAAAGTTAGAAAAAATAAAGATTACGCAGTGATAATCTGTATGATATAAAATATTTTGGCGCAAAAATCACTTAAAAACTGTTACAGTTTTACATAAGATGAAACAAACACCATTATCTATCAGTCCAATTCTATTTATTGTAACACGATATGTAGCCCTTAGTAAAACAATAAATATTCAGTTTAATGACGAGTTGAGATAATATTTGACAATTGTGTTTATGCGATAACATTCTGAATTGTATTACTATTTTGTGCTTTCATTCCTTATATATCATATAATATATCATATCTTAAAAACTAAAGCTCATACAAAAAAACCAATGCCATTTTTGAAATCAGCGCCCCAAATATACTTGCACCATTTTCTTTGTTGGCCTGTATAATCGTATGATATTGAAACGAAACACGACTATTGATTTGCAATAGCGTACTCTAATCAATTAAGCACATATAGTTATATTTATCATTTTCAATTGTTTTTAAGTGAAATTTTCTACTGAAAAACGGTTTTTCAATTCCACAGATTTTCTGTAAAATCCGGTTTTAAAACCATTTATTTTGCTAAAGGTGTAAACAATAAGAAATAGTAAATAAAGAAGTAAATTCAGTTAAAACATGCATTTTTATGAGAGATATCAATTCGTAAGTGTATTTTAGCATACAATGACCACCATTAAGAATATTATATAATGAAACTGCACTATACTGGCTTCTGAGACACAAGACAATACTATATATTGATAATAATCTACTAATTTACAAGGTGGTAATAAAACTAATATAGACATATAGCATACAATTGTAGGGCAATCAAATCAAACATTGTGCTAATGCAACGAGCCCTGTCAAAAATATTGAGACAGATCACTAATGCTCCATGGTTAATTAGCAATAACCCTCACACGACGATCTTCTATCTATCTAGAACTAGAAATCATTTAATTTCTATAGTCACTCAGCTTCTTAAGACACAATTTCAAGAACTGAACAAGATGCTGCCCAAAGATAATATTGAAGACCCTTTGGCATAACTTTGTATATATAAACAGAATTATTGAATCACTTATTGGGGTGATTTTCCAACTATCGATATAATATTCATCACAATAATTATTTGTGTATTCGAAAGTGTGTGTGTGTGTATGTGTGTGAGTGAATAAATGATATGCCAACTAGCTCATAAGATTGTACTGTATTCTGATTGCTATTGAAAATAAAATAATAATAATAAAAATAATGAAATTAAAAAAAATGCAAATAAAATATTTCAATTTATTATTTTTTTCACCAGCTACCCTGTTATAAGTTGATTAGGGACGTTGGGGTGTGAATGAACTGACGTCGGATGTGAACGCAGACATTTCTCAAAAGCCGGAAATACATCTCAAACGATTACCCAACCGATGAATTATAATTGTATAATTTCTTAATAATACCATAGATAAAATTATTTCTTAAGCAGAAGAATATTTTTGATATATATTTAGTAGTTAATTTGATACAAATATATTAAAATGTAATAATTGTACCCAGAATTAAAATAAAAGACTTCGTGTAATTCAAATTATAACTAGTGGTGTAAGGCATCGTGCTTTAAGGAAAATTGCTGGAACTTCCCGTACCGTAACAAAATGTTCGAAGAATATTCAATGTTTTCAATTAGATTAATATAAATACTGTAACGTTGTTTAATATTCATAAGAATTATATAAACTGAATGGCCAAGTTGAAATTATTTGTTTAAAGAATAATAGAACTTTAGTCAGAATTTAGTTTAGTTCTCTTAGTTCTCTCAAAAACTGCCATTTTTGCACATTTAGCTCTGTATCTTCGAAATGGCTGGACCTGCCATTGCCAAAATCTTTGCCTAATAACCTCTTCTCCCAATCATTACAAATGGAATGTTTTTCAGATGATTCAAATCTGATACTTCGTCCTCTCAAAAATTCGATCTGTATTTTATGCACTCTTTGCTCCGTATCTCTGTAACGGCTGGAGCTGCCTTTGCCAAAAACTAATCAGCACATCTCCCTATCAATAGAAATCGAATGTTATTTGAACCTTTCAAATCGGTGGATTCGTGCGCCCGAAAAGGTGGATGAAAAAATGCGGACATACAAAACACACACACCTCAATTTTTGAAATAAATTCAAGTTTTTAGAAAATTCCATGAAATTAATATACCTACTAAAATTAGTATTTCGATAATTCGCAACTACAAATTGGCAGATCGATAGTAATTTGTTCGTACCTTCAACTACAGATCCCACAGAGTGTTAAAAACTTGTTTTATTAGCAGAAAATATAAAATTTCTATCTCTTGTGTAAATACATAGACTTTATTAGTTTTACACACATTCATAGAGATTATCAAAAAGTAAACTGGAAGAGTTAAGCTACTTAAAAATAATAAACTCGCGCTTATATAGTTCGTAGCTGAAAGTAAGTTCTAGATGATGTAGTATTTTTCCCCAATTCAATGAAAAAAAATTACAAAGAAATATTTGATCAAAATATAATAATTTTGAAGATAAAATTAGCTAACATTAAAAATATCCATAATACCTAGAAGGAATTTGCATTTAGTTCCAACTTAAGCATAGAACTAAATTAGTTTTACGCCGAATGCGAATTTAATATCTCTTGAGAATTATTTTATGGAAATACTTGCCAGAGAAAATTGATTCTTGCATCAAACTTTAAAATAGATAAACTTGTTATATAATAAAGTTTATTGATAAATCTTGCTTTTATTTTTATATCGAATCTTAAAAAGCTATATAAATTTAGATAATAGGATTTATTTTGATGGACAAGTATAAAAAACATATGAATCTATCAAAGAATAAATCTTTTGAATCATAAAAATGTTTAAAACTCCTTTAGTATTTACTAATTAATGTTTTTTTTGAATAGAACTTTTATATGCTGAACTTTTATTAAAATGATATTATTCCAATAAAAACTGTTATTTGATTATTATATTACATTAGTTATTATCATAATTATTAGTTACGGCTTTCTTATGAAGAAAACATTAAATAAATAATATCTAATTAATCCATAAGAAAGCCGTAACTAATAATAATAAATATAATATAATAATCAGATTCAAAAATTAATGAAAGCTGTTCAAAAAGTTATGGGTACTATAAGTCATTTATTTTGAATTTTCATATATTGA
Source organism: Ctenocephalides felis (assembly GCF_003426905.1). Taxonomy (NCBI): domain Eukaryota; kingdom Metazoa; phylum Arthropoda; class Insecta; order Siphonaptera; family Pulicidae; genus Ctenocephalides; species Ctenocephalides felis. The sequence continues at coordinate 52,074,573 of NW_020536999.1, read as the reverse complement.
CGAAATTGTAAAAAATTGTAGGTACTCCAAATTTGTACAATTTTCTATTGGAAAATGGATTTAAAATATTCAAGCTGTGTTTAATAATCGTTAAAATAATTTATATATATATATATATATATATATATAGATTATATATTTTTTTAACAAATGTTGACCTTTAGTTGAAAATAAAACTCAGAATTTTTAATATTCAACGATAAATAAGAGTAAAGTTAATGGATAAAAATGTTTATATGTTGATACAGTGCATAATTTGTTTTGAAGTAAAATTGACAAATATACAATAAATTGTATAAACATTCATATTATATTTAAAATAATTTTTTACCTAAGGTAATTTTCCGTCTGGACCGTCGTCATCAGTTAGATCAAAGAATTGAAAATGCTATACAGATGGTACACTTTAATTTTCAATTTCACGTAAAACTTCTTAGACAATTAGGAATGGGATGCAAGATTTGGATTGCTTTACAAGTACATAATTTTATCGTCTCAAGTGCAAATAAATTTTCCATCATATCACATTAGTTCCCCAAAAGCAGAAGGTATTTTTGGGCGGCAGACACTTAAGAGGATTATTTGGGCATATACTCGGAATGGCTAGAGGAAAATGGTTTTATAAATATAAATATAGATCAGATTCAAAGCTGAATTTATGGGTTTGAAATCACATATAAGTTATGTTGCTTTTTTCACTAGTAATTGATAAATTAAATTATTTGATTGAACAATTTTGTAAAACCCGTTTTGTTAAATGCAATAGAAAATGTCTGTATAATAAATGCAAGGGTAGAGAACTTACATAAAATTTGTAACTAATAAATTTTTCCTTGCTATCATCTTCTAACTAATAAGGTAATAAGATAATGAGCATATAGCTCAGTATCTGTAATGTAATATAAAATAATTATACAAGCAATTAATTACTTAAGATCACATTTTATGGTATTATTATTTTAATGTGAAGAATAGTAATTTCATTAAAAACTTTCAACTATATTTGATGATTTATCAAATAATAACGACGCAAAAAGGTATCAAATGACCTTTGCAGGAATATTATGCTATCCTAAAATAATATTTGGAACCGATAAACCCCCTTCTCTATATTTACTCAAAAACAATTAGCATTGATTATGGACACTTGAGAAGTTATGAAATAATTCCAACTAATTTTGCCAATGCAGAGATTCAAAATGTTGCACGAATATACTGTCAAAAATTATTTAGTTCCAAAATTAATTTCATACTTAAAAATCAACACATTCAATAGAATTATAACCAGTTATTTGTTGCTAATTTAAATAAAAAAAAAATTAAACTATTGAAATTAAATCAGAATCGTGCAATTGTAAATGAGCTCTTTATTGAAAAAAAAACTCAAATCTATGAATATAACATAGTCAATGCAATAAAAAATAGAAGACAGAATAATTACAAACTACTCAAGTTAAAATATATAACAGCCCGCCAAAAAATTTTTGATATTTATATAAATGATAATACAGAATAAATAAAATGTAAAAAACTAATAAACAATAATTCAAATAATGATTGATATGAATAAAAAATATAGGTATAATAATTATATTCAACAAATAAAAACTGCACAGGAATGCATAAAATTTGGAAAATATATAAAGCCATAAACATAGAAAAATGAGATATTCTAACAATTATACAAAATAATATTATATTCAAGTAATTACTGAAATTGTTCATTGAATGATTTTTCTAATAATTCGATAAATGAAAAATTTATTAGAATAGGTAGACTGGGTACGGTCGTCATAAAAGCTAAATCATACTAATTTTGAGATAGGGTCCAAAGTGAGAAAACAGAAGTATGATTGTTGGAACAAGTTTCTTGTTATTGCTTCAGTCGGTGCCTCTCATTAACCAAATCTGTACACTGCATTGCTTTTGAAGAATCATATAAAGTAAGTTTGTCATGTTCGGATTCTTTTAATCATAAATGTTAATTGTACAATAATACATCATTTTTTTGCTATTTTGCTGTAAGTTGTACATTAATAGTTATTTACCGGCAATAAGCTTTTTTTAATAAGTTAGCTAAGTCATAATAATAATTTGTTTTCAAAAATGTGCTTTGGGTACGGTTGTGACAAATTTTGGTGTACGGTTGTGACATGTATTTCTTGTCTTTTTCGGGTAAAAAATAAACAGATAAATAAAATCTAACTTAACAAAGACAAAATATGAAGGAGAAAGAAAAAGAAAAAATTATTATAAGAATTATAAATTTGACAAAAAATTCTTGTAAACTTTGTTTAAAAATATATATTTTGTTACTTATTGTTATATTTTATTCATAAGCTCTTGTTTAAATGTTTATGTTGTGTTGTGTTACATATTGTCACATTTTATTGATTTTGAAGACAATAAAAGTCATTATAAACCATTGCAGTATTCATACCTATCGTTTTTTTATGCTGTTTTTATGCCTGTCACTACTGACCCCAAACGCTGTCACAACCGTCCCATTTGATTTTATGACTAATTCATCGAATTTAAGGACAGTATTTCAGTATTTCTACATAGACAAATGTTCAAATTAGCATTTAATTTACTTTTCTCCAAGCTAAATGGTAAATTAACAAAATTATGGCTGATCAAATAAAAAAGTGGCACAACCGTAGTTTCTTCAGTCTAACAATTATATAAATTAAACTATATTATAAAATGACATTTCAAACACAAATACTAAATTATATTTTAAATCCCACATCTTTCCATTGCAAGTAATTTTTCATTAAATATTAAGCTCATATTTTTCCATTAATTAAGAAGTCGAATATTCAAATTCATCGCAATGAATTTAATTTTAAATACGCATTTCATTTCGTACAAACAAACGACGTCCTACAATAATTAATTAATCGTGACCTCGCCCTCGCCCTGTGATGTCAGAATAATTATGCATTATTTAAAACCGCTACTTGTGGTAAATCGAAAAAGGGCCCGAATGAAGCGTCACGTACGTGCGACATTAAAAATTCATACGTAGGTGCCCCTTCTGGCAGTCGTGACACATACAGATGCTCGCTGGGATATCGAAAAGCTTTGATTTTTCATTCTAATGGTAACAGAAAATAATTTAAAATTTATATGCCTAATATTGTAAGCACAACCAAGCTTTTTTGTTAAATTTTGATAATTTAAATATGCATATTATTAGCCAGAAAGGACCATTTAAGAGGATTTTATAATAACAGTCCAACTGCTATGTCTTTTGGTTACACAATATATAATATAAACAGTTCTGCACTTTCGAAAATTTGATGGAAATTCATATAAAGACAATTCCTGTGAAATCACCAGAGAAAACGTTTTGAACAACTGGGTAATTGATATGCATAACTAGTGCTGTATGGCATTGTGCCTTAAGGCATTGGTAAAATTATCCGCACAAAAAATGATTTTTTTTAAAAAAGCCTTAAATTTTTTTTAAAACTTTGAAAAAATGATATATTTGAAAATTTTGAATTTTTGAAAAAAAAAACTATTTTTTGTAATAACTTTTTTTTTCAAAACAATCGTGCTGAATGGCTGTTTTAGAGAGAGAAATATCGAAGCGCGTAAGCGCCACGTCGTAAACAAAATTTATACCTATTATTAGAATCATCTAGTAATTTGATGTGTATATGTCTTTTGACCCGCAAATGACATTTTTGTCATTTTTTTTACTCGATATCCGAATCCGTTAGACCTGGCTATCAAAAAATTTAATCATTTCTTCATTTTGTCAATACAAGTAAAATGTTTTTTGAATTATTGAAATCGGACGCTCCGCTCTCTTAAAAACTGGATTACCATTTTTGGCACATCCTGCTTTGTCCAATAACTAATCAGCACGTTTCCTTCTTAATAAGAATCGAATGCTTTTTAAGTCATTCAAAGCGGTTGAACAGAATTCCCGAAATTTGTCTAAGATATCCCAAAATGTTCAGAAACCTTTTAAACGTAAAGATATATAAAAATAAAGCAGACTAACGATGCACAAACACAATACATATTTTAATAAATTGTATAAGCTATAGGGACCGATTATGCTTTTAATAGATAATGTTATGACAAAGCTATGTTACGTAGCGCTTCTAATATAAAATAGTACTAAATACTGTCACAATGCCATGAGGTTTGCTGTGCAGCCTGGCGTTTTAGATAGAAAATGCACAAATATCAAAGAAAACAATGTTATAAATGCATCTTTGTGATGTGGAATGAGAACTTACGAGTGAAGTTGCATTTTATGTGTAAAACACCTAATCGCACAGACGATACATAGCATTTTAAAAGCTTTTACATAGTATCATTTTCTATCTATTTTACGGCAGAATCGGCTCCATAGTCCTCGATATTCTTTTTAACATTATGTTGAAAACTGTTTAACATAATTGTTATTTATTTTTATATGTAATAGTATTTTAAAACTTTTACTTTATAAATAATATTTTTTAGAACTGTCCCAATATAGACGACAAGTATTCGGTAAAGGACTAAAAACGTTAGTAAAATACAAGCCATTTGACCATTGCCTTACTAAATGTCTATTTATTTATTTTTAAGACATATTGTAATTAATAGAGAGAAATAATAAAAAAGACCATTTCCAGTGATCAGTCGATGGTCTTATGTATTGAATTTGATGATTAAGCATGTTAAAACTAATCCAAATTGTTGGTAGTATAATTTTTTTAACTAACTGCTCTCTGTAGTTTTATATATTTCTATCAGAAACTAAATCCAAAGGTAGTCCTTTCCAAATTTGATGATTTTTCAACATTTTATGGCAATGCCCGTTTGGAACCTAATTTATTATCAATATCTTTAGTAAGAAATGCATATCACTACTGCTTGAACTCGGAACCTTGTGGTTGTAAGATTGAAGCTTTACCACTTGTGAAGTACTCTCTGAACTGTTTAACATCTTCTCAATCTATTGCTATTATATCTCAAAAACTAAATTAATTGATGCACGAACATATAAAGAAGACTGGTTTTAATTGAGGGATGTTCAGACATTTGACTATGAATAAAATAGGTACACTTGATATTTCATACTAAATCATAAAAAACATGCTCGCTTGAACATTTAAAAAAAATCCGTTTTATGACTGTGAAATTTACTCCACAATAATTCTGTATCTGAGTAGTTTATCTAATCAGATTTTTTGTACAAATATTTTATTAACTTATTCTTATGTATACTTTATTTTTTCTTAAATAGTGCTTTTTCACATGCAAAATTTGTTGAGATTTTCAACAATGCAAATGTAATTAACTTGACTTTACCAGATTCTAATTAAATAATTGAAATTGCAAAAAATGGTATGAAATATTTTGAATTATGTTGAATAATCTCTAATATATCTATTATTTCTCAATATCAATTTTACATCATTACTCGCTCTTCAAATAATATTTTCCTTACGAAAGCAAGTAGATATAAATATATATTGCAACATTCCTTACGTTGTTTACCATCTCTAGTACCTAAAATTTAACAAATAAATTATGCGATTTTTTGTATATATTTATAAATTTCTGTATATATTAATAAATTTCATTATTAATAAATATTTACCATCTCTGGTATTTATAAACATAAAATATTTTTTATACGAAGAAGTTTTATAAAATAAACGAAAGTCATGAAATGTTGCACACAGTAACGAATATCGTGATCTAGGCACGTCTACGTTTGAATTAATTGCTCGTTCTAAAATCATTATTTCATCGTAAAGATAAAGTTGAAGATACTCTCAAAATTAATGTGCTCTTGATTGATTGATGAGTACTAGACGACGCCGGTTGATTCTAATTTTGTTGAAAACACGCCAGACTTTTGATGGCTACCTCTGCGCTACCAGAGCTCTCCACCGCAACGGAAGATTAATTATATTTATGTAAGACTATTTATTTATTGATTATGATTGCCCGGTTTCGGTACAAGAAATTGAGTATAAGTAAAATAAGTTGTACGGTAATGATTAGGATAATTGATTGCTATTGTTTTTGTAGCAGGATAGCTTAGGTAACTGTAGATGCTCAGTCAGAATATATTATCATATTATGATAATGTGGTTTAAATTGGAAAGTCATAGTATAATTACGATTGCCATATAAAATTAAAACTAGTTTGTATTGGTATTTTTGCCTTGAGGCAAGTTACATGAACTCACCAATATGTGTAAATAACCGACTTGATCAATAAAAAATTATTACACATAATTGAAAACAAAGGAACACGTTAACTCGGAGTATTTTCTAAAATAAATGTTTAAAAATCAATAACTTTTATATTTGAACCAGTTTCCGTAGGACTTTAATAACTTGGTAAGTTCATTAAGACCAAGTACTCTATTCTTATACCAAGTAAATTGTCTAATTTTAATTTTAACAAACGCCAAAAAACTACCCATTTTCTCAAACCTTGATGAATTTTTAAAATTAAACTACTTGTCGTAAGCTCGTAATATTTCAGTAAGTTCTATAAGACCATGATATATATCGCCAAAAAAAGTTTGGTTTAATTTTGTTTTACAGTTAATAACAAGAAAACGGCTCGATAGATCTAACAAATCGGTATCATTCCCAACTAATCTTTCGAATTGTTTTTGATTTTTTTAAATCGATTCGGTAGTATGGACGAAAGGTTTAACACTTTTTTCCAAATTACAAAGAAACGGCTCGGCAGATCGTCGCACAAAACTGACAAACGATATTCTTCATTGAGATACCTCAAATGGCTTTTAAATTTCTGAAACCGGTTCAGGCGTTTTTGAGCAAACGTCGATAAAAGGTCTAATTTTAACAAATACCAAAAAAAACGATACTAATTTTTGCAAACTTTGAAGAATTTTTAAAATTAAACGGCTTGTTGTAGGGCCGTAATATTTTAGGATGATCTATAAGACTATGGTATCTACCATAAAAAAATCGTAAAAATCTTCAAAATATTTTTTTTTTAACACCTTATTACGAGAAAACGGCCCGTTCGATCTTTACCAAAAACTAATCAGCACGATTCCCAACCAATATCTTTCGAACGGGTTTTAAATTTTTTGAATTTTCAAAATCGATTCAGAATTGCGGGCTAAAACGTGGACGAAAGTTCTTTCACTTTTCTGCGATTTACAAAGAAACGGTTCGGCCGATCGTAGCGCAAAACTGAGAAACGATAGTTCTCTTCGAGATACTTCGGTCCAGCCATTTTTGAGATTACGTCGATTTACGCCAAAAAATCTGTTCACACACACATATTTTTTCCAAATTTGGTCTCATTGGATTCAGAATGGCTTAAAACGCCAAGAAAACATAATTAGCGAATAGGATTTTTTTATGAAAACATGAACTTGTCCTTCAGGAAGTTAATTATTACCATCTCTTACTTTTTTGCAAACTAAATTATTCATTATTCATTATGATCTAAAAATTAGAAATTGCATAGGCAAATTGTACCAAGCAAAACTAGATATGTTTCAAAATAAATATCATAGTTAGGTGTACTAACAATAAAATTCAAAATAACTCAGTTACTTAGTTAAACCTTAAAAAGGCTAATTGTATAACTGCTATGAAAGAAAGTAATTGACAACTAATTTCGACTCGAATCTATTTTATATGAAGAAATTATCTACCATCGTCAACTGAATCAACCGAATTATGAATTACACGACATTTTCTTATTCTTTTCTCCTTTGTACTGTTTGTTCATCATTTATAACTGGAATTTTATTGGCTCATTATTACGTTCGACATAATCTAGGGCAGACTTCCATCCATCGAACAGCGGAGCTCAACGTTTGCTTTGATATTATTTGATTTATTTGTGTACCTTAGTCATTCTCAAGATCGGTGTATCAACCTAAATTTTCCGTCGAAAATATAGGCCTCTGAACAAAAATAATAGAAGCTTAAAATAAAACATTTATATATATATATATATATATATATATATATATTATTGCTGAATTAGTGTTGATCATTCATGATTGAATTTGTAATTCATTAATGTTGTGCAGAAAACAAAAAGTATGATTTCTAAAAATATATAAATTTATAATTTATTTTCGATACTTTGGAAACAATTTATGTTCCATTTTTAGGTCATCTATCAAAGGCATAGAATTTTTTAGAAAATATTTAAACTAGTTGGTTTGGTATTTTGGCTTGAGGCAAGTTACATGAACTTCCCGATGTTCAAATAATCAACTTAATCAATAAAAAATAAATTAATTTATGAGTCACTAAAAGTATTCCGTGTAGATTTATTACACAATTGAAAACGAACGAACACTTAGACTAGGAGTATTTTCTAAAAGCAAATTTTCAAAAATCAATAATTTTTATAATTGAGCCAGTTTTTTGTAGGACTTTAGTTGTTTAGTATGTTCATTAAGACCAAGTACTCTATAGTTATACCAAGTAAATCCTCTAATTTTAATTTTAACAAATGTCAAAAAAACTACTCATTTTCTCAAACTTTGATGAATTTTTAAAATGAAACTACATGTTCTAAGACCGTAATATTTCAGTAAATTCTATAAGACCATGATATATATCGCCAAAAAAAGTTCCATGAAAATCGACTTAAATTTTTTTTCAACAGTTAATTACAAAAAAACGGCTCGGTAGATTTTCACCTAAAACTAATCAGTATCATTCCCAACTAATATCTTTCAAACAGTTTTTGATTTTTTAAAATCGATTCGGTAGTATGAGCTTAACTGTGGACGAAAAGTTTAACACTTTTTTTCAAATTACAAAGAAACGTCTCGATCGATCATCGCACAAAACTGAGAAACGATAATCCCCATCGAGATACATCAAGTGGTTTTTAAATTTCTGAAATTGTTTGGCGTTTTGACAAATGCCAAAAAACCATACTAATTTTTGCAAACTTTGAATAATTTTTAAAGCTAAACCAGTTGTCGTAGGGCTGTAGTATTTTAGTATGATTTATAAGACAGTGGTATCTACAGTCAAAAAAAATCGTAAAAATCGTCGAAAAAAACTTATCAGTATCTTTCCGAACTAATATCTTTCGAACAGTTTTTGAATGTTCAAAATCGATTCAGAATTGCGGGCTAAAATGTTGACAATTTTTTTTCACTTTTCTACTATTCACAAAGAAACGGCTTCGCACAAAACTGAGAAACAATAGTCTTCATCGAGATACATCTAATAGCTTGAAATCGGTCCAGTCGTTTTTGAGAAAACGTCGATTTACGAAAAAAATCTGTTCACATACACACACACACATAGTTTTCCAAATTTGGTCTCATTCGATTCAAAAATGTCTTGAAACGTCGAGAAAACATAAAATTAGCAATTTTTGAAAGTTAATAAGATTAGCAATTCTGAAAGTTAATAAGACACGTCTCTTTTCGTATCGCGAGTAGGATTTTCAGAAGCCATGGATATGCATTATTAAAACTTCCTTAGTCTTTGTCTTGGCTTGGAACGCATTCAGTTTTATTAAATAAAAGAGTCCTGAACTTTTTAATTCAGAATTCAAATACATTACTTCATTCCGTCCAATCGATTTTGTTTGAACAGCTCGAAGCGTGGTGAATAATTTAAAACATCTTTCATAACAGCAACAATGTATTAAAGTTCACAAGCAGCTTATATTTGAGGTAATGGATTCCCTGAGAAAAATCAAGAATAGAAGTGAATAATTTGAAAAGCTTTTAATTAATTTTAACTTTATTATCATATTAATTATTTTTTGTATTTATATATTCTGTTTATCATAGAATCAAGCATTATTATAATAGGCAAGTTATTAACTTTCCGTAGAGACTAACACATACACACACACATACATCAATTTTTTCTAAAGTATGCCAAAATATTCAGAAACCTTTGAAACGTAAAGATATATAAACATTTTCATTTTCGATTTTTTGCGATTACTATAACTTGCCCTACGGTAAGTTAAAAATGGAACTTAAAAAAAATAGAGTAACCGCACAATTGACTTTTAACTATAATTAGCTATAAAAACGTAATATCATGTACATTACAGTAACAATAAAGTACGAAAATATATTTAAGAAAAAGGCTTATAAAAGATAAAGGTTTTATGATAAGTTAAAATAATTTTAAATATACCTTTAATATTTTTCATGTTTGCCCCTAATTATTACAAAAAATAGCAAATAAAGTAATTAGCAATAATTTAACTAAGTTAAGATATGTAAAAAATTGAAATAACAAGTAATACATATAAACATTGCATTTACTTCATATATTATATTATAATAAAGCAACAATGATTGAAATATTTAACATTAATACTATAAAAAATTGTATGGGAAAATTGAAAATTATTAAGTGTTAGGTTATATCGTATTTCAATTTTAACTTTTCATTTCAAATGATTTATCAAAATTATAGGAATATATTAGTTTTTATATTCATGCCCAAAACTTAGTTAAGATCATTGCAATATAGTTTAAACAGTCGTTCAATATTAAATTAAGATTTCTGTTAATTTTAATAATACAGACAATGTTTTATCAAACACTTCATGATGCAGAAGAAATCCGAAAACTACAAGTCCAATGATGCAATAGTTTTCTGTAATCAGTACAAAAAAGAAATAATATAAATTTTTTTGACATTTCTGCAATAAATCTAATTTAAAACTCTGAATTCTGATTAATACCCACTAACTCATTTCTAATGAAACCCATCTAATCTAATATGTAATTAACTGTATTATGTTGTAATTCGTAGTACACTTTAGATTTGCTTTTAAAATATTATCAACTTATTAAATCCTTTGTATGTATTAATTCTACAAATTACAAAAAAACATTACATACTACCTTCCAAAAAAATCGCGCTTCGTACCAAAGCATAACATAAAAATTATTTTCGTTTGATCAACGCAAAAGTAATATAAAAATATAATCCATCGCCATCGCCATAACGAGTTCCCTCTTAAAATTCTGAAAACATACATCGAGCGTGTTTGTTTTCTTGTTTGTCTGTTAACAAAGTGTGGATTTATCATC
>NW_020536999.1:52045790-52063419 GCF_003426905.1 Ctenocephalides felis | reverse complement strand
GCACATCTTCCTATCAATAGGAACCGACTATTTTTGAACCATTCAAATCGGTTGATCCGTGCGAAACGTGGACGAAAAAATGCGGACATACAAAACACACACACACACATCCATTTTTTCTGAGGTATGCCAGAATGTTCAGAAACCTTCAAAACATCGAGAAATGCAAAAATTTTCATTTTCGTTTTTCGATCCATTGCTATAACTACCCTACAGGAAGTTAATAAAATTATAAAAGCTTAAGTCACAATTTTTACAAACAAAATTTACAAAATATAAATAGTTATTTTTATATTATTAGTATAAAAATAACTATTGCTATCAATAAAAAAATAAAACATTATTAAAACCAGATCATATCAATAAAATGCTGAATTTGAATTTATGATATAAAAATAATTAGTCTGGAAAATGTTAATAATGCTTAACATGATGATTAGAGTTAAAATTAAATAATAGTATTCGTGGGATATTTTAATGCTAAGTGCATTATAATATTTATAATAATTCAATTACAAGTTCATTAAAAGTAATTATATTATTACTACTATAACTTACTATATTACTACTAATATCACAGTTCTTAAATTGTTTTCGACTTGAAAAAATCACGACATTACGCATCCATGTAAATGATGTCTAAAATATATTGTTTTTAGAAAACTTTATTAATGTATTGAATATTTTGTAAACTAGTTACAGGCTTTGACTTTTATATACTTTTTTTTATTTGGCCTCTTATTTACAAATTAGCTATATATAAAGTTTCCTACATTTAAATTCTAATTTTACATTTAACTAAAAATTTATATGTAATTTTATAATAATCAATATTTGCCACTAAATTAAATAAATTAAATGGTTTAACTAAATTTTTCATTCTATATAATTCATATAATAAATAATCCCTATTTTCTTGATATCTGCTACAGGTTAAAATTATATGCTATAAAGATATATACTTTTTATTTTACTACTTTTATAAATATTTATTTAATCTTTAATATAAATATAACACTACTTGATCTATTTACAAATCTGCACAAAATCTATAATTTTAGATATCATGAGTATTAATTCAATCTATTAATTCCAGTGCTCCTTAAACACATCAGGTGACTATGGACAGAAGCGTAGTATTAGCAGCTTTAGTTGCATTATTGATCTATCCAGTAATCCTGGTGATCCAGGCGTGGATGAGAAGACGTAAATTCATCGAATTAGTCGAAAGACTACCAGGACCGAAAGCGAAGCCTCTGGTCGGAAACACTATGGATTTTAGAGTTCCAAGAGAAGGTAAAGGATATAAATATACTGGTATTGATGATAGAATTCTAGTTTAATTTTTTTTTAATAAGCAAAATTTAAAATGATTGGATGTTTTCGTCTTCTTTGGTTATTGAATATGAATTAATTATAATAATAATAATTTTACACAATAAGGTTTCTTTTGCTTCAATTTTTTATCAGATGGTTCTATCAAATAATTTGGATTCTAAAGTACATGTACTTTTCAATTGCATCATGTATTCTGATCTGATTTGTTTTTATGGTTCAATTACTTATTATTGTCTGATTTAATTTTGCACTAGTTTTTTAATAATCTCTCATAATGATTATACGCAAATATCTACTTTTAGAATAAAATTTTCTACTGTGTAGTTTATTTTCTAAAAAATTCAGCCTGCTGGATTTAGAATGTTTTAGAAAAAAAAGTAGAAACTATAATTTTAAATCAATATTATAATATGAATGCGATTTTCATATTGTTATCGTTTTTCTCAAGCTAGTGTTAAAAAAACTTTTAAGTTTAATATTGCAGTTGGTTACTGGCTTATATATTTAAATTTCAATTTTAAGAGTTTACGAGGCTTGGTTACAAACTTTCGATTAACAAATATCTGTATTCGCAAAAGTACTGAATTGTCCTTGTTGCATTATGCGTTGTTGTTGCGTTTTCAACGAATCTAATTACTAATTATAAACTTTATTTCTGAATTTATTTATAACTTTATTATTGCCACTACTGATACATAGTATCATTTCATAGTTAAATTTATTATTACTATTCTTTTATTTTACAGAAGTGTTCAAAGTTTTTGCCAAAAGAATCAAAGAAAACGGTCCATTATTTAGAGTTTGGGCTGGACCAATTCCTGTCGTAATTATCAGAAAGGCTGAATATTTAGAGGTAAAGACATTTATTTCATTATAATGCTTAATTTCATAATAAGTAATTATTAATTTTCAAATTTCTTTTATTAGACCATAATGTCATCTTCAAAGTACATCGACAAGTCGTATGGATATAAATTTTTGCATCCATGGTTAGGCCTGGGTTTATTGACATCTTCAGGTAAGTATTTTTTTCTAATTTAATAACCATATATATGTATATATATATATATATATATATTAAAATATAGTGTAAACAATAAAATATTAATAATTCAAATTGGTCAAACCATGTTGGGGTAAGAGACCTAATTAAGTTCAGAAAGCAATTGAACTGAAAGTCTCAAATTAAGCATATCTGATATTCAAACCGAACACTTAAAAATATTATAGGCATATTAGAAGTGGTTTGATCATAAACATCAAATAAATTTTGAAAGTCCGATTCATAAATAGAAGGTAAAAAGTATCAGGTTCCGTAAGCGTATTAAATATTGCAAAAATATTTATGAAACTCTTTGTTGTGTTCAGTCAAATTGATTTGTCTTAAAGTATTATTTATCTGAACTAATCATTTCAAACAAAACTTGTTCTAGGGTTTCTCATCCTAAAACTGTTTTCATCAATATTTCACTTCAAAATTAATGCTTTTCCCAAATTTACTCGTAGTGATCGCTATACTCTATTAACATTTTTGATAAAATGTATCTTTTTTTGTTTATATGCTTCAATATTCATTTATCGTTAAACTACGTCTATAAAATTCATCCCTGTACAAAGTACGTATCTGAATATCGCGCAAGAACTAAAAGTACCGTTACTCCGATTAAAAAACCAGGCAATACTGAGTTCGTCTTAAATTTTAACAACGACTCCCAAAGGGAACACAAATATTTTTGGACAGGAACTACAGTGAAGTTTCGAATATTCTGGTTATTATTATTATTTAAAAAGTAATCAAAATATTTTCAATCTCAAATGCTGCATTTTAATCGCCCGTAGGTAAGTGATTAGAACTACCAAACCTGTTGTCAAGTAGCGATAACAGTTTTCACTTTGAAATATTGATAGCAATATTGTTCCAATTGATAATAGTCTTGATTCGACATTGTTGCATCAATCAATATTGACCTTATTAAGAAACTTCTAATAGTAATTTTTCACACAGGGATGGAAAAACTGTTTGCGTTGCCATTTGTAGAAGAGGCTTAAATCAAATTAGTACTACATATTATAGGCCTCTTAAGTTCTAACTTAACTTAAGTTGTTCAAATTTTTTCATTCTTTACTATATTTACAATATTTCAATCAATTACTATATTTATAAATTTGTTAATGTGCAAAAATAATAATGAAAAATGTTGCAATTAAAACTTCTTGTCGAAAGTTAAGAAAGAAAAACTACTCTTGCTAGTGTTCTGTGTGTTGTTGTGATGTATTTGCTACTATATATACTATACTTCATTAGAAAATAATTGAATAATTATGATTTCTGTGATGAAGTTTAAATTTTTAAAATTCAAACTAGTTAATATTGGTATTTTGCCTTGATCCCGATGTGTGTAAATAAACGACTTAATCAATAAAAATAAATTAATTTATGAGTGATTAAAAGTATTCCGAGTGGATTTATTACACATAATTGAAAACGAACAAACACGTTAACTCGAACTATTTTCTAAAAGCAAATTTTCAAGAATCAACAATTTTTATAATTGAACCAGTTTCCATAGGACTTTGATGGTTTAGTATATTCATTAAGGCCAAGTTCTCTATCGTTTATACCAAGTAAATCGTCTAATTTTAATTTTAACAACGTCAAAAAAAAATCTCATTTTCTCAAACTTTGATGAATGTTCAAAATTAAACTACTTGTCCTAAGGTCGTAATATTTTAGTATTTTTTATAAGATCATGATATACTCGTATATTTACGGCAAAAAATCTGTTCACATACATGTACACACACGCATACATACTTACTCCAAATTTGGTCTCATTCGATTCAGAATGGCTTGAAACATCGAGAAAAACATAAAATTAGCGATTCGGATTATTTGATGAAACACAAATTTCTCCTTCGGGAAGTTAATACATAACTCATTTACGACGTTTTCGGATACTATTTTCTTTATTGTTATATATCAACAGCAATGAGAACCGTCCGTTCTATAAGCTGTTGGGCTGAAACTTCTTCTTACTTCGTATTTTATATGGTAAACCTAAGGTTAATCCATCCATATTTTATGATTTTATTAGAATTTATCTAATAGGGCTGACTATTATTGGTGCAGCAATATTGGACAAGGGCTATTTTCACTTTGAATCATATTTCTATCTATATTTCCAAGTGAAAACCGTTGTCACTACTACATATGAATATATTATTTTTTTATCATTGTGATAAGTCTTCCTATTCTTGTATTAATAAGAAAGAACTGATTAAATTTTTGGGAAGGCAGGTCTAGCGGTTGTGGACTCTCAATAAAAATAAGTTAAAAAAATGTAATTTGGCGGTCAAAAATGTTTGTGTATACATTTTGTGTCAATTTTTTTGGGTTCCGTACCAAGATTTTTAATTACGGTACGGGAAGTGCCAACAATTTGCCTTATGGCACGATGTCATGCACTCCTCTAGTTTATTTTCTATTACTATAATATTATTATGAAATATAGTTTCCAACACTTCTTAAATAATGTATATATTTATACAAAACAGCTTATGTTTTTCATTTAGATTTTCATTCCGAGCACAATAGATACACGTATGGTTATGAAAATGTGTGTGTATATCTTCTATATGATATGTGATTCAGAATATTTTGATATAGTGAATATCATTCATCGTATCAAAAATCTCGATTCGTTTGTGAAATTGAATGTCACATAGTAATGGCAAACATAGCCTTGTGAATTGATTATAGTAATATCGCCTGGATTTCCACTGATATACATCAATGAACGATCGTTTCAGCCATCGGCCATCGTTCGTCTATTACACATTTTCTATTTGAATAACCGAATATTATTACGATTTTGAATAGAATAATATTTATAGACATACATATATATACATGTATATATATATATATATATATATATAACAAAATAAAAATATTTTTTTTTACAAGTTGACTTATAAAACAAACTCCAAATGAATAACATGAGAAGAGATTTTTTTTAAAAACAGATTAATTACATTTGTGATTCTAGTTGTTTTTATTAAGGGGTATACAACTAGTGTGAAGTTTTTAAAAAATCGTATTTTCAATTTTTCATATTTCGATAGGTTATACTTTTAAAAATATATACCAAAATTTTAAATCGATATCTAAATAGTTTTTGAGTCACAGCCATTTAAAGAGTATATATATAGTATATAGTATAACCATCATTTAATCTTTAAACGCGTTTTTCTTGAAACAGCATTTTCCGAATTTGCTGCAGCGATTACTCGAAAACAAATGATCCAATCACTACCAAAATTTTTTCTACATGTTCTATATATAGTTCTCCGTAAAACGAACTATCGATTTTTTGATCGGATCAAAAATCGAATTTTGGCAGTCGAAAAACGGCCAAAATTTCGGGTAAAATTCGACTTTTTTTTAAAAAAACGCCGTCCTTTTGTCAATTTTTGTTTTTTTTTTTATCGTAGTTCATTTTACAGAAAATATTATCTAGTTTAACGGGATTTGTTTTTTAAATTTCATCCATGTAAAAGGCCGGAATCACTGCGGCAGTGAAAGGCCTTTTTTTGTCGCGCCGTTGGAAATCGACGATAACTTAAAAAATATTTAATAATAATTTTTACTATGTATTCTTAAAGCATGTATAAATATATTCCTAAAATTCTGAAATGATTGATAAAGTTTTATTATAAATTCCCAAAAATCACCTTTTTTAGGCGGTTACATAGTTGTGTCCCTTAACAAATAGAGGTAAAAATTAATTATTATTAAAGTTGATTTTTCTATTTATTATGGTATTGTACCTTTAATGCGCGCATATAAATAATAAAATAGTTTTGTATAATAGAAACTATAAATATTAAATTTATATATTTTTGGATTATTCTTTAACATTTATTTTCTATATACTTCATAACCATTTCAATTAATATAAATTTGTTTATATTAACACGATATTAGCCACGATAATATTAGGAAATTTTTCATATTGGCCAGGGTAACTTTATTAGATAACTTAATTAAAAAAGTATCGTGGAAACTTAATGTATCAAAGAATAAATAAATAGCAAACATTTCTGAAAAAAAAAACATTAATTTTTATGTCACACATATATGACGGACATGGCCCTTAAAACATTTGGACATTAAAACATTTTTCTCGAGAAGCCAAGAAATTTTTAGGTAATATGTATTTTCTTAGCATCGGATACATATGACTGACATGCCAATTAACATGCTAAATTCGTAATCATTATTCATTCCTAAAAATTTATTCTTCATTTTTCTTAATTTCCTTACAAGTCAGTTATTTTATTGGATTTAGCATTTTTTTATATATTAAATTATATTAATTTTGTAATTTTATAATTGTTATAATTTAAACTAAACTTTAATCTAAACTAAAAATTTTATTGGCTAGTATATAATTTATTAAAATTTTTTATACAGGTTCGAAATGGTTAAACAGGAGAAAAAGTCCTAACTCCAGCGTTCCATTTTGGCACTCTCGAAGGCTTTTTCGACAACATCCAAGTGCAGGCTCGAATTCTTGTCAAACTGTTGAAGAAGCATGCAGTGGACGGTGAAGAATTTAATGTGTATCCATATATTACGAGAGCTGCTTTAGATATTATATGCGGTAAGTAGAAATAATCACGAGGTCACTATAATAAACCAGTTTTAATAATAGTAAATTTCTCATCAACGATATTTTCCAAGCTATATATGGTATGGTTCATGTGGATATAAGCTATGAATGTTGAATTTAGAACGTAGTAAATGTACACTTTATGATTTTAGACGCTTATCATATGCTTAATTCTGTGGTTTATAATATGTCTAATATTTATAATTTAAGCGGTCAAAATTATCTATTTTTTATTATCATACCAAGTGGGTAATTAACTACATTACGAATCTATTTAATACTTACTTTTCTATTTATATATGACTTATTTATTATATCAGTTATATTTTTTTTTTTTAGTTATATTAACTTACCGTAGGGTAAGTTACTGTAATCGTCCAAAAATTAAAATTTAAAATTTTGCATATCTTCACGTTTCGAAGGTTTCTGAACATTTTGCCTTACCTTAGAAAAATCGGATGTGTGTGTGTATATTTGTATGATTAATTTTTTTCGTCCACGTTTTCGGGCGCATGATCAACTGATTCGAATGGTTGCTATTGATAGGGAGATGTCTTTCGGAAACGGCAAAGGTCCATCCGTTTCGGAAATACGAAACAAAAATGCAAAAAATTGTAATCTAGTTTCTGAGAGAACTGAGCATCCGATTTGAATGATTCAAAAAACTTTCTGCTTGTGTTCACAAAAAAGTTGCTTTTTGAGAAAAATTATTTTTTTTAAATTTTTTTTATTTAAAAAAAAAATTTTTTGAACTAAATTTTATTCTTTGAATATTTCAATATAGTACTGGAAGTTCCAAAATTGGTTTGAAGGCACAATGCAATACACCACTAGTTTTACATTTTCATTTCCCATATAATTTCGTGTTCTTGGTGGACATCTAACAAAAATAATAAATAAATGGCAATGGGTCGAATTTGAAATTGGTAATTCTTTTTTAAATACAATTGTGTGAAACTAAAAAAAATATTTTTATATAAAATAGGAACTATAAAAATTAGCAGAATTTGCAGTTAGTATGTTTTTTAAAGTATTTTTGCAATGCTAACAGTCATAGTCTAATTGATTGAACTATATAAAAACATACTTTTTTGGACATTCTTCATCAACTTAATAAATGGGAATTGAGAGTTACTTAGATCAAGTAGTCAACTGCTACTTCAAAAATAAAATATTTGCTTCTACTAAAAAATGATCAATACGTTTTCGATTGATGTCTTTCAAACAATTTATAAGAAATTTGTAATTGTATAAATTAAGTTTTTTTTAATTAACACATTTTATTTAATCTATTTTGTTTCTTAAATTTAATTATATTTAAATGTGGACGTCAACTGTAATCAGTAGCGATTTAGAAAACACCACAGAACAAATTCATGCAAAAATTCATAGTGGCATAGATTCTGGTTAGAATCACTTAAGCGCGCTGCGAAATTGTAAACCTTGGTTAATTTTTATAATTAACTATAATATTTTATTACATTATTTTGGATTGCGAAATCTGTTGTTTAACAAAGTTTATCAAAAACAAAAACGTCAAAAATAACATTTTTTAAATATTCAATTACCAAGAAACGGTCCGGCCAATCTTTAACAAAATTAATCAACGCGATTTCCCACCAATACCTTTCGAATAGTTTTTGATTTTTAAAATCGATTCAAGATTGCTAGCCAAAACATGGACAAACATTTTTACAAGCTTTTGTTATTACAAAGAAACGGCTTCGCCGATCTTCGCACAGGACTAATCACCAATAGTTGTTATCGAACTGCGGTCCAGCCATTTTTGAAAATACATCGACTAAAGGTCGAATCGGCTTTACATACACACACATATTTGTTCCAAATTTAGTCTCATTCGATTCAGAAAGACTTGAAACGTCTAAACAGCATAAATTTACCAATTCGGAATTCTTCTTGAAAACTTAAAGTTTTCCTTCAAAAAGTTAAATGTGTGCTCAAAATGAATAATTTTTGTTTCGTGGTATTATTTTTGAATGTATCTAGGATATGGAGTAAATACTTTCTTATATCACAATTGCAAAAACTTGGAGATTAAGTACCTTATCCATTATATGGTAAAATGAATATCATGTAATTTACTACTCAATTATTTTTTCAAATACGAAATCCGTTATAACTAGCCGTATCTCTGATTTACCGTCACCTCTATTCTGGCTGAAAGCTGAATGTGTCCGAAAATATTTATTGCCAGATTTTTTCTTTTAACTCGGACACAATTCACAGAGGGAGCAAGTAGGGAAGGAGATACGTTCGAATGTACCATCGTGGAAAATGTACTTTTTATTCTTATTTCGAAAGCCCGACTTTTCTGGCCTCTTGCGCCACCCGTCACTTTGCTTTTGGCGTTACTGGAGGTAGTTTTCTCAAACCATTTAGGAAAAATTAGAAGTTTGAGTAGGAAAAGATTCTAAATAATCCAATTATAAAAAAACATAAAAAGCATAGTAATTAATACATAATCAATAAAAATACTTACTACTGAATTATATAAGTATTTTTTTTGTTCTGCTACAGTTTTACGTACCTCAATATAAAAATCCCGGAGACAATTTCATGCCATGGGAGCACCATTTTTCTTCGCCTTCCTTCTTTGTATATAATCTATTTATTAACCTTTTTGTTCCACGTGGCCTCTGTTACTGCTTTCAATTCTATGTTCTTTTTTCTCGTGTTTAATATTTGCATTCTACTTCATCTTAACAATTTTGGTCTTTCTATATTTTTCGAGACCAGCAATGTTTTTTAATATTAGTTGATTATAATTATTCTTCTGCTTCAAATGGTATTATGTAGTTATTATTTTTTGTTCCAGGCTTCGCAGTACACACTTCCAATTTTCAAATAATTGTTCATTTCTTCTTTCAGTGGATCTATATTTAGTAGAATAGGGCGGGGCATAAAGGTCCAATTTGACTTTGAGCAATTATATTCTGAAAACCTAACCAATTATATCACAAAGAATAACACATATCAAACAAAATAACTATCTGACTATGTTCAGTAAAACTTCCAGCTAATTTATCGTTGTAGAACTATATGTTTATCTCAGTTTTTCAAAAATTTGTAACCTATTCTTTTTCACCCCGAGTAAAATGACTAGGGGGCAAACAGATCCAATGCCTCATTTTTAATTTTTACAAAAGGGATTTCACAAAATAATAGCTACATTATTCAACAACGCAAAATATAAATTTTATAGGTGCATGTTTTACATATATAACACTGTATATAAATTTGATCTGTAATTTGGTTAGAAATTTTCATCATCTGAGTTGGAATTACTATTGATATGATTTATCTCTTATAAAATTGCTTTCTTTAACTTAATTCATTTTTTCATTCAATATTTTTCATTGTTTACACCTTTGCTAAGTTAAGGTTCAGTTACACCTTCTTACCCCACACATGTGTAAGTTTTTATAGAGGTTATATAAAAAAAACTGTTGTATTTAACTTTAAATTAACAATACGTTAATGTCACTATTAAATAGCTTATGCTTAAAAACTATATTAAGGTCTCGTAAACTAAACAACAGTGCTCACATCCAAAAAACCTAGAACGAAGAAAAATACTTTTGTTGTGGATTTTTAAACGTTGCCATTTATCACCTGAAAGCGACTTCAAAAGAATCAAGGTGATGGCTAGTTATACGTCTTTTACCCTCTACTTTCATATAATATCATACAATTTATCTAATTGTTCACATGATTTTTAATACTAATATACTAATCCTAATACTAAAATACACACATTCTAAGTAATATTTATCCACCTGCTATCAAAACTTGTTTTATCTACATTTTTACCTATGTATCTAATATAAGTATATAATATATAACTAGCTACTTAGATATTCTTCTAGTTATTACTATATTCATCTTGTTTTTATATCTACATTTTGTTCATATGTTGAAGTTACCCGTTTTTGTACTAACTTAATCATTTATTTATGCATCTACCTACGAAGACTAATATCCATGACAATTAAATTAGTGGTAGGAAAACCGGAATAAATTTCCCTAAATTTTTGAGGTAAATATTATATATTTTCAATCGATATTTACTATATTTGCTACGTAGTTGACTTATTTTTTGCCATTGGAGTAATATAAACTTCGACAAAATAATTTTGGAGCAATTATGTTCCGAGACCGCTGATTGAAATACTTACTGGTATTAATCTGTTCACCAATATCTTTATACTGTTATCTACTGATTTGCCTATCTCTTGATTTGATATAAAAAACAAACTATAATTTAAAAAAAATGTATTAAGCCTAAATTCTTAATTTCCCATAGGGTAAGTTATTGTAATCGTCTAAAAATCGAAAATGAAACTTTTTGCATATCTTTACATTTCAGAGGCTTTTGAAGATTTTGATATACCTTAGAAAAAATTGATATATATATATACGATTAATTGATATATATATATATATATATATATATATAAATGTGTGAGTGTGTGTGCGTGTGCGTGTGCCTATGTTGAAAATAATTTGTATTTTAATTTTGATTATACCTAAAGTTCTAAAGCTCACTTATATACTTCTAATAAATAATTTTACCTTTGCAATTTAGTTTATACAATTTTTATAAATGTTAGAAAATCTCATTTATTTTAAATCCGCTTGATCCAGTTTTGTTTATTTGCTTTTCATTTAAACATATATAAACATTGTCGTACAATTGATTGGCTCTTATATTTCATTTATAAAACACGAGTAATGAAAATTACAGTATTTACAATGATCTATTTGCAAACACTTACTATTATATTACACTATACGGGAATTTTCTTATGGCACGATGCCATGCACCACTAGTTATACTTGTTTTAACATTACCATTTCATTACATGATCTTTATTTTCGTAATTAAAGATGGATGAGTTATCATTCAATAATAATTGTATAACGTGATCGTCTAAGATATTTTTTTGTCAAAACTAAATACTCGACGCATATTACAATTATATTAAAGAATTAGCTTCTCTTAAAAGTTGCAGTACCAATGATACAAATTTCTTCCCGGGGATGGTGTATGTTCATAGTATCAGTTTGTGGGTTGTGCCCAAGCCAGATTTTTCTCCCGTTCGTGTGAATCTACCAGATAACGGGTGAATTTATGTCGTCGATGAAAAAATTAATCTTTTATCGATATTTGCCAGTGGAAGAGACATTAAGCCTCGCGAGAACGCGGCCCTTGCAACCCTCCGGGGATGCTCGATAGCGCTCAGAAATCGGGTAAAGCGATTAAAACTCTTTGGAAAATAAATCGCTAAGGAAAAAATGAGAGAACGCTTTTGTTTGATCATAAATTCTTAAGCTACGACTTTTTTATTTTTATGGGTACAGAAATGTCTCTGATAGTTGGTACAGGAACGCAAAAAATAACTGAAAATTAAGAAAGCAGATTGTACAAAATAAGTGCAAAATTTTTGTAATGATGATATAATTTAATAAAAATATTCATAGACCTTATAGATCTACTGATTAGATGCAATATAAAAAATCACAGGTCCACATGAATCCAATAAGAAAAGTTGTCTGTATTGGGTATGTGGATATGTTTTCCAATGTAGTTTTTATTGCTGAACACGAATATAAAGTCACAATTTGGTATCAAACGACAAATTTTTGTTTTAAAAAACGACAAAATCTTTGGTCTAGTAATTCTTCTCCACAGTAATCAAACTCTCATAATTTCTGTCGTTTCCTGGCTCTTCTTTATCTTAAATGACTATTGAGTCACAATTAAATGATCGATTAAGTCTTTTTTGTATAATTCAGCAGTAATCTGCAAACAAATTTCTTCCCCGTTGCCCCTAGGTAATCTGCAACCATGTTTACAATTTGAATATCTGAAAATGTTTTGGCAAAATACTTGTCTTCTACAAACAAAACTTAATAGATCACTTAAGTTAATTGATACCCAATAGTCATTTAAGGTACAAAGGGTCAGGAAATGACAAAATTATGAGGTTTTAAGTATCACACAGAAGATATTTATATAGGAGATTTTGTATATTCTTTTTTTTTAATTTTCTACCAGTTACCCCCAATTTCGACTTCAGTTTTCTGATCAGAGCTAAAAACTAAATTGGAAAACATATGCCATACACTTATTAATAGCCATATAATTTTTAACTTGTGGTCCTGTGTACATATTTTAATGAGTTTATGTGCAAATCTTTTAATCACAACAAATGATTCAGATGTAAGTTTAAGCTATTTATAGGTTTTAGTTCAGTTTGCAAGAATAGAAGCTATGATTGTATGGTAAATAATGATACAATTTGCATTATTTTATAGTTTAACTATTAAATAGTTACAATCGAACAAATTCGATTTGGTTCGTTAGACGTAGTTCTGCTAAATTTCTCTTGATATTTGTGAATAAAGCGAATATGTACATTAGGGTGGTCCTTAAAATGGTCATTTTCGAATTTCCTTGCTCCCAGGGTCTCAAATGGTTCCAAATAGATAAGAAAGGAAATAGAAAAGCTCTTAATATTAACGTTTAGATAGAGCGCAAATCAATCAAAGTTTTGTATGGAAATAGCATGGAAATTTTTTCAAAAATTTTAAAAATGTTTTTTAGATGTAATTTAGCGAACAAATGTCGCTAAGTTATACCTAAAACATTTTTTTCTAATTTTCAAAAAAAAAATTATGCTCTTTCCATACAAAGTTTGATTGAATTATTTTTATTAATGTAGCCATGTAATCCCCAAATTATTTATTTGCATAAGGTTGCCAGTAAAGTATCTTATTTTCAATATATATCTATAAGCTCTTTTGCTTTTTAAAATATGACATTAAATCTGAACATGCCCCAATACTGTATATAATATATAAAACGTATTAGGATGTTTGGACTATTGTGTTTCATAATTGGTTCATAAAGTTCTATATTGACAACTAGTATTGAAATATCTGAATAATAATCACCCACAAACCGATATAGTTTGAACGATGTGATAATCAGTAAAATAATTTGACAGTATCATTGATAGAGGATTTAATGAATTCATCAAAGTGGTAAATCGATTGATGAAATGATGATAAAATGTTAGAATTGTAATTTTGCAATTGTTAACTTCCCGTAGGGCAAGTTATAGTAATTTTGTTTTATGCTTCAAAATTTCATGAATGAATGGAGGTAGTAAATCGATTGATGAGAATTTTTGTGAATGCATTTGTGTTCTTTTTGCATCAAATTAGAGTATCATCTATATCAAGGGCGAGCAACCTTTTTACCTCACGGGCCAATTTAAATTTTACAATTTATATATATATATATATATATACTAGCTGACCCGGCGAACATTTAGCCACAGAAAATATTTTTAAAAAATCTTTAGTATAAGAAATGACTAACTAATTATGAATGTATAAATATGTGGTAAATAAATGAAAGGGGCAGCTAACACAAATTACATTAATAATTTATCCACTGCAACGCTGAAATACTAACATCCATATTTGAATTGCTGAAAAAAATTAGTTTTCTCTCAAAAACAGTTTTATCTTCAAATTTAATATTAAATTTCTATTTTTTTTGCTAGAATTGTTCCTTCTGCAAAACATTAAAAAACTATGTATTTCTTATGCACATCGGGAAATATTTATATAATAGGATAGGTTTGCAAATCAGTTAATGTTATCGGATTTAACCATTCCGTTGCCTATATCTAAGAATTGTTTGTAAAATGTTGCAGCGGATAGAGGGAATAAATTTAGGCATTTTCGTAAACTCAGAAAAATCTTGATCGAATTTCAATTAAAAACGCTCAATAAAATGGTGATAAATTTTATATATTTATGATTTATACAATATACAAGAACTAATAAACATATTTCAGGAAAAAAAGGGACGTGTATAGTGTTTTTTATAAGCTCTCTTAGCGAGGTATAATACGAATTCAAACATATGTTTTTAAAAGTTTAAAACCTTTCTAAACCTTTTATTAGATGGACCTTAATCAACTCATGTAAAAATACGAGTTTTAAAATTCGATACCTGATCAATTAATCACTGCTTACCTTATTTTCTCAGATGATTGATAATTGGTATAATATTGAATCAAAATTCTGGTCATAATTAAATTTAATTATTAATATTGATTTTCAATCTTCAAAATTCTGGTCTTCATTTGGCTCAACTTCTATGGCTCTGGAGTATCTTCTGCATCATTTTTTATTCCTGATCTTTCTGAAGTGATATATCATCTATCATCTTTTATTCGATCTTCTTCATCTAAATAACGTTTATATACGTTTTTAAGTCATCTGAATAAACTTGTTAGTTCTGCAATAATAATATTTTTGTAATAACCCTGAAAAGCACCCAGTTACATGTGTGGAGCGCCAACCTTAATCGTTCCTATAGCTGTAAAACTATTATGAACCTTGTAGGGTTAACACAAAAATTCATTTCATATCAGTCCATAATATATATTTCATGACCAAAATATACGTCTTACTAAAACCTGCAACTTTTTATTCCTTTAAATAATAACAATCAGAACAAAAATCAGTTACATTCTTTTAGTTATTTTGATGGACATTAATTAAATATAATTATAGATAGTATTGGCTTATCCAGTGGATAATTATAGTATTAAATACAATTTAATGGATCAAGTTAACTGACTATATTTTTCTGGTCTTTTTTATTTCTGGTGTAAGAAGCATCGGTGCAATTAGCAAATATTCTAATTTGTAGTAATGATTAGTGGATCTTGTTACAATTGTAATTGTACAATCTTGTCACGTGCTACAATAATAGATAAAGCATAAATATAATAAATTCCAACAATTTTCAAATACAAAATTAAAAATTCTAACGAGCTATGCATATAATCTAAATTTATATTATTAAGTCTCTCTTTTGTTCAATTATAATTTAAATCCTTCTGATATCTCTCGCATCCTGTTACTATAATAAATGGGACTTGTAAAAAACAAAGACCAACAAATTGCGACCCATTAACGGGTTTCCCTTTGTTTCCTGAAGCTGTTCTTTTTTATAAACTTATCTCGACAAAAAGAACAAGATAAGTTGCCCCCAATCGTCAGTTCATATTTAACCGCAATGTCGCCAGGGTCACTTTGACGTACGTTTCACTAGACTTGGGAAAATATAAAAGGGTGTGGTGTCATATATACGAATATATATATATATATATATATATATATATATATACATATACATAATAGGAAGGAATTTTTATCAAGATTCTGTCATTTATTGTCCACAGAGACCGCTATGGGTGTTTCGGTTGGCGCTCAAGAAGATGAAAACAACTCTTATGTCAGAGCCATTTCAGAGTGAGTACACGTTTACTATTTCCTTAGCTTTATATTTATTTGACAACTTAATATCACGCTGTAAGAATATCCATTTCACATGGAAATATAGATCTTGCTGCAATGTTGCATGACCTTTCCGATTCGCATGCAACAACCTTCTTATAAATAGAATTGATTTGCAGCTAATTCGGCAAAATGTTCAACTGTTCATTTCAAAAATAAAATAGTTGCCTATGCCAAATAATAGTTAATACGATTTCTAATTGATATCTTCGACATATACTTACAATGTATGCATTAGTACAAATTAATTAATTTGTTTAACATATTTCATTTCATATATTTCCTACGTAATCTCGTACAAGGTCTAATCAAAATCGTCAAAAAAACTTACCTACATAATTACGAAGAAACGGCTCTCATGAACAGGTTAAGTGGTTCCTAAATGTGTCAAAATATTTGAGTTTACGAATATCATACAGATGGCGCAAGAATTTATTTAATGGCGTGTGTGAATAACAAATATAAGAAACTTTCTATTGGTGTGCGCTCTATCTAAATGTTTATATTAAGAGCTAATACTATTAGAGATTCATTATTTATTCATATAGAAGCATTGGCGCCCTTGGGAGCAAAATTCGATCGACTTTTAGAGGCTCTTTTCTTTAAAAAAATGTTTTGGAATGTGTTGGCAAGTTTTGTCAAAATTTAGCGCAAGCTACTCAAAAAATATATTATCGAAAAATTTCCAGTAAATAATAAACCTAAAATTAACCTTGCCTTCCGTCAGGATTGCATGAGATCAGCTTAATTGACAAAACAAATCTCTTCATATTGAACAAATAATTAGGGATATAAAATTTCGCAGAAGATAACCGAGGATATTCTCTTAACGAATCGTCTAGAGTTTTTATTGCAGAAATAATGCTACGTGACAAGAAAGTTTTTATACTTTGGCATTACTTGCATTTCATCTCGGATTATAAAATGTACAATAACACAATTTAATTACTTTCTTCATCTCGCGTACTTTTTATAGGTGTTCGAATTTTTTATGTGTCAGAGCGAAAAGAAAAATAAAGTATCTTCTTAGGAAAACATAGCTCGGTTAAATAAGAGTAATGTGACATAAAGGAATTTATGCTCGTTTTATACGAGTTTGTCTAAGCGAATTTCTTACTTACTTACTTACGTTCAAATAAAATTTAACGTAAACGCAGCGGTGTCTTTTAAACTCAGGTAAAGAAAGTTCTAGATAGTTTTTAATTATTTTT
>NW_020536999.1:52015664-52044790 GCF_003426905.1 Ctenocephalides felis | reverse complement strand
CGTAAGTGGTATTTTGCCTCAAGGAAAATTGCATGAACTTCCCGATATGTAAATCATAGTTTTAATCTATAAGAAACCATTGTTTAATTTATGAGTGTCTTATAAGAATAGCGAGCAAGTGATTGAGGCCAATTTAAATATACTTTTCATGATTAAAATGTGATTTATATTAAATAAAGGAATATAATTGGTCTTGTAAGATCTTTTAGAATCCTACTCTAAATGATGGGCAAATAGAGCAGTAATACTCGTTTGACGAATTTTGATTCTCTGACATTTTTATTGTTAGCTTCTTTTCAAGCAAAATATTTAAGTTGTGACAATTGCTTATTTTCATAAATATGTGATTAAAAACTCGATTCTGATGAAATACTCCCTATGGTTTAACCCCATACCATTAAGGCCAATGACATTTTTTTTGAATAACTCTATAAGTAAAGAAAATATATAGATCATTAGTGATTTTCCATTAGAATATTACCAATACATAATAAAATATTGCATTTTTATTTAAAATATTTATTACTGTTGATGATAATCCAATTAAGGATGCATATTATACTATAATTTTTCAAGCAGAAATTATTGTACAAAAGTCATTATTTATGAAATATCGACTTTCATTGTGTATTTCAAATTACTATAATATATACTCATTCTGTATAAAGCAATATCAAAATAGAATAAATTTTAATCATAAAAACTAATTATTCGTTATTGAATTATAAATGTAATAGTTAGGAATCAATTATTGATTCAAATCCGAAGTTTGAATTATAATGAATAGTGTGCATGATTTATGAAATATTATAATTTCAATGATATGTTTTGCTAGTAGGAATTTGAATTATATAAATCCGCTAATTGTATCTATTATTAGTCACATCGAATAGTATTAAATATGATATAATTCAGGAATTATTTTCAAAATTTAACTGTTCTATAAAAGATTGCGTGTGTATTATAAGTAATTCTAAATAAAATGTAAAAGTGCAAAATATAATTTTAAGGTATTTTCAAATACTTTTCAATTAACAGCTAATCAATCAAACATAAAAAATGTAAGTATTTAATTTCATTCTCTATGATAAAACTCAGGAAAGTTTTTTCATGAATATACAGTTAAGTTTTAATAAAATTAAAAAAAAATAATTAGGCACTTTTGCTGGTTATTTATGGTTATGACAATTATATAAATTGATATATTGTTTGTTGAACTATTCTTAGCATTTGGTATAATCAGTGGTGTTGTGCTAATACTTTTTTTGCCGGAACGCTAAAATTTAAAATCCGGTTCATAAACGGTTCAAAAAATTTGATATAGTTCGATAAGAACTCACGAATCTAATATATTGACTTCTTATATAATTAACTCTATTATATACAGCTAGTAGTCTATAAATTAAATTATACAAGTATGAGGGAATCATTGAGTACATTAATTTATATACTTTAATAACATTAATTATATTTATTGTGGTATTATTTGTATTCATTAATACTTACAGGTATTTATTATGATATAAAAGTACTCAAGATTTATTACAATACTTTATAAGACTTAACCAATAATACGATAGATAACCTATTACCTATCTTACTATACTATATTATTTTGTATATGGGTAGATATCTATTATCAATCATACCGTGATATACCTACACCGTCATTAACTTATTATAACTATGTATTATGCCTATGTATTATCTCTACCTATTATTGTCTATACGGGAATTGAACCCGGGATTCGCGTGGCGGTCGCGCACCTTAACCACTACCCTATGGGTACCCCCAGTAATAATATAATATTGGAACGCACTGTTGTTCCGCGGGTCATTTTCTAATTAATTAGGTAATGAATACTAAGGTGGCGCGACGACACGCGAAAAAAGACGGTTGATTGTAGCGTTACGGTGGTCTAGTGGATAAGGTTGTTGCGTGCCACGCGGCGGACCCGGGTTCGATTCTCGGTAGGGTTAATGTATCGTGTAAAGAAAATTATAGGTAATAGGATATATAGTAGATATAGGTTAGGTGTATTCGGTATAAAATGTAGGGTATTGAATATCTAAAATATCCAAAATATCCGTTAAGGCATCGATTACACCTTATTGCTGCCTTTGCCGTTATCACTTCATAGGAAATTAATTACTGCACTTTTAAATGATTGTGTGCACTGTGCGACAATAGACATAGAATTATAAATTTTATTAAATGTTGAGTAACTTGTGCGAGCTGATTTTCTTAAGATGTTCTTAGTCTCGCAACTTACTGAATTCTAAAAAATTCTAAATTTAAAAATATAATATAAAAATTATTATACTGCTGTCTGGAAGGGATGGCAATTTATAAATAAACAGATTAATGCATACAGAATTTGGAATTTGCACTAGATCTAAAGAGGGATGCTTATTTACCTAAGCTATGGAAATATATATGGAAAAATTATATGATTTACACATGCATCGTGTGCTCACTTAAACTAAACAATGATCATAATATATTTAACAAATTTTTAACAGTATTTACAAATTACATGCAAATCACCCAAAGCAAGTGGGTTAAAGTCATGTAATTTTTTAATTTGCCTCCCCCCTTTGAATTTAAAAATGGATTTTTCTGTGGGGCGTGTGCCCCACGTTGGGAATTACTAGTCTAGGAGTACAATTTTTCAATCTACTACCAGGTTAATCAATAATTGAATTTTGTATTTATAGAATTTGCTTTTGTATTTATAGAATTGCTTTTTTCGCTACGATCAATTTCCATTATATGAATGTCTTAAATTATTTATTTAATTTGACTAACGCTCGCTATGTCCGAAACAAGTCCAACTTATATCCGAAATAATTGGGCATCAGACACTTTTCGGTCTTAAAGTAATATATGTGAAATTTGAAATACACTACTGTATTGTAATTAATATTTCAGTTCATACACCTCAATATGTAACTAAATTAAAAACGACTTTGATAAAACCAGTGGGTGTGTGCTAATATTTTTGTCGGAACGCTAAAATTTAAAAACTGGTTCATAAACCGGTTCAAAAACCGGTTCTCATGTTTTTTCCGGTTCCGTTCGAAAAGGAAAGATACAAAAATTATTACAAAACCCATTGTGTGCACATATATGTATGTTTATTACAATAATAAGAACATTTAATAAAAATTAGTTGAATAATAATTTATAAAATTTACTTATTAAATCATTTTCTGTATGTAGCGATTTTTTTATATTTTATCTTGCCGGAACGCGTTCCTTCCCAAAAATGATTTGTCGGAACGACGTTCCGGCGCGTTCCGGCTCGACAACACCACTGGGTATAATATTCTATTAATTATATGTTTATTATAAAAGTTACAAATGTACGATATAAAAGTTAAATCTCCCAGAAGCAACTAATTATATATTTATTTACATCAAAATGCATGTATTAGATCGAAGTAAAGGTACTCATTTTTTCGAAAGACAGTATTAACAAATCTAAAATTTTGCTATTGATATTATTGCCTATTTTAACAAGATTAATTATTAAAACGGCATCACAACTTTACTTCGACAACAATTTCAATACTATTTAAATAAGCTATAAATTATATATTTAATTTTGTATTATTGATTTAATTCTTGATTATTTAATTTAATTAATTTAATATACAATATTCTGATATATATATATATATATATATATATATATATATATATAAAAACATTGCACAAACAAAAGTATTTGTGTTTAAACTTTTTAAATCCAGCATCGCAACAATGCATTATCGGTTAAACAAGATCCTAATCATTAATAATTTAATATAACAATATCTATTTCTAATCTCATTTTCCAGATCAAACTCGATTTTAAATATCAAATTTAATTATATGTGAATAAACAACAATATTTATAGGCATGTCTGCGATAATTTTTAACCTTTGATTTTACTTAATTATAAGCATGATTTTGCAGACAAATTAAATATTTATCTTTTATATGTGAGTTTAATCGACGAGTATATTCACGATGATTTTGAGTTTCGTTAATCTTGTGACTTTGCATATATTAATTTACTAACAAATGATATTAATAATTTATGGAAGAATTTGATGAAAAATATTAAAAATATACATATATATCACGTATATTATATATATATATATATATATATATATATATATATATGATTTAGTAGTTAATTTTGATGTTGAAATATATGAGTGAGTTCTTGAGGGCGATACTATCTTTTATATTTGGTTTGTTGTTAAGTGTTGCTGTTTGTTAATTTTTCTCTTATTGTATAGTTACTTTACCAATCCACATATATTATAATTACCTAGATATACTAATTTTCATACTGTTTTTAGATCACTGATGATGACATTAAATTGAATGTCGAAACGTTTGGAAAATAAAGATTATTTTATAAATCTTTGGCTTTTCTTTGTTTGATGTATCGCCCTCAAGAACTAACTCATATATATATATATATATATATATATTATATGTGTGTGTGTGTGTGTGTGTGTGTGTGTATTATTTTCAACAGTTATTTAACAATTTTCCGCTTATGATCTTTATAATCTTTAATTTTATGATCACAGATTTAATACTGTATATAATAATATGATAAATAATTAAAACCAATTATATATTTTCCTCAAGTCAAAATGCTACTTGAATATTACCTTCGTATTTCATAACACAATTTGTAAAATGTAAATAATTTTAAAATGATATTAAAAAATTTATCATATTTCCACTTAAATTTAAATTATAATTATTGTGAAATAACTGCCAGTATTTTTACAAATGTTATACTATTTATTTATTTACAAAATTCATAAATATAGTTAAGTAAAATGTAATCATTGATACATGACTTGTATAATATAAAATATTTGATTGAATTGTCAATACTAATTAAACTTGTGGGGTGTATGGCATCGTGCCTTAAGGCAAATTGCTGGAACTTCCCGTACCGTAACGAAATGTTTGAGGAATATTCATTGTTTTCAAATAGATTATTATAAATATTGTAACATTTAACAATCATTTGTTCAAAGTATATTAGAACTTTAGTCAGAATTCAAAATGAAATCTGAATTATTTTCGGTATACAAAAAAAAAATTCGAAAAAAAAATTGAAACTAAAATTTTTTTTCCAAAATCAATTAAAAGCAGAAAGTTTTTTGAATCATTCAAACAGTTAAAAGAAGCAAAAAGTTTTTTGAATCATTCAAATCGGACACATAGTTCTCTCAAAAACTGCATTTTTTTGTACATTTAGCTCTGTATCTTCGAAATGGCTGGGCCTGCCTTTGCCAAAAACTAATAACCGCTTCTCCCAATCATTACCAATTGAATGTTTTCAGATCATTCAAATCGGATGCTCCGTTCTCTCAAAAACTCGTTTTCTATTTTCTGCACTCTTTGCTCTTTATCTCCGTAACTGCTGGACCTGCCTTTGCTAAAAACTAATGAGCACATCTTCCTATCAATAGGAACCGACTATTTTTGAACCATTCAAATCGGTTGATCCGTGCGAAACGTGGACGAAAAAATGCGGACATACAAAACACACACACACACATCCATTTTTTCTGAGGTATGCCAGAATGTTCAGAAACCTTCAAAACATCGAGAAATGCAAAAATTTTCATTTTCGTTTTTCGATCCATTGCTATAACTACCCTACAGGAAGTTAATAAAATTATAAAAGCTTAAGTCACAATTTTTACAAACAAAATTTACAAAATATAAATAGTTATTTTTATATTATTAGTATAAAAATAACTATTGCTATCAATAAAAAAATAAAACATTATTAAAACCAGATCATATCAATAAAATGCTGAATTTGAATTTATGATATAAAAATAATTAGTCTGGAAAATGTTAATAATGCTTAACATGATGATTAGAGTTAAAATTAAATAATAGTATTCGTGGGATATTTTAATGCTAAGTGCATTATAATATTTATAATAATTCAAATTACAAGTTCATTAAAAGTAATTATATTATTACTACTATAACTTACTATATTACTACTAATATCACAGTTCTTAAATTGTTTTCGACTTGAAAAAATCACGACATTACGCATCCATGTAAATGATGTCTAAAATATATTGTTTTTAGAAAACTTTATTAATGTATTGAATATTTTGTAAACTAGTTACAGGCTTTGACTTTTATATACTTTTTTTTATTTGGCCTCTTATTTACAAATTAGCTATATATAAAGTTTCCTACATTTAAATTCTCATTTTACATTTAACTAAAAATTTATATGTAATTTTATAATAATCAATATTTGCCACTAAATTAAATAAATTAAATGGTTTAACTAAATTTTTCATTCTATATAATTCATATAATAAATAATCCCTATTTTCTTGATATCTGCTACAGGTTAAAATTATATGCTATAAAGATATATACTTTTTATTTTACTACTTTTATAAATATTTATTTAATCTTTAATATAAATATAACACTACTTGATTTACTTACAAATCTGCTCAAAATCGATAATATTAAATTTCATGAGTATTAATTAAATCTATTAATTCCAGTGCTCCTTAAACACATCAGGTGACTATGGACAGAAGCGTAGTATTAGCAGCTTTAGTTGCATTATTGATCTATCCAGTAATCCTGGTGATCCAGGCGTGGATGAGAAGACGTAAATTCATCGAATTAGTCGAAAGACTACCAGGACCGAAAGCGAAGCCTCTGGTCGGAAACACTATGGATTTTAGAGTTCCAAGAGAAGGTAAAGGATATAAATATACTGGTATTGATGATAGAATTCTAGTTTAATTTTTTTTAATAAGCAAAATTTAAAATGATTGGATGTTTTCGTCTTCTTTGGTTATTGAATATGAATTAATTATAATAATAATAATTTTACACAATAAGGTTTCTTTTGCTTCAATTTTTTATCAGATGGTTCTATCAAATAATTTGGATTCTAAAGTACATGTACTTTTCAATTGCATCATGTATTCTGATCTGATTTGTTTTTATGGTTCAATTACTTATTATTGTCTGATTTAATTTTGCACTAGTTTTTTAATAATCTCTCATAATGATTATACGCAAATATCTACTTTTAGAATAAAATTTTCTACTGTGTAGTTTATTTTCTAAAAAATTCAGCCTGCTGGATTTAGAATGTTTTAGAAAAAAAAGTAGAAACTATAATTTTAAATCAATATTATAATATGAATGCGATTTTCATATTGTTATCGTTTTCTCAAGCTAGTGTTAAAGAAACTTTTAAGTTGAATATTGCAGTTGGTTACTGGCTTATATATTTAAATTTCAATTCTAAGAGTTTTTTACGAGGCTTGGTTACAAACTTTCTATTCGCAAAAGTACTGAATTGTCCTTGTTGCATTATGCGTTGTTGTTGCGTTTTCAACGAATCTAATTACTAATTATAAACTTTATTTCTGAATTTATTTATAACTTTATTATTGCCACTACTGATACATAGTATCATTTCATAGTTAAATTTATTATTACTATTCTTTTATTTTACAGAAGTGTTCAAAGTTTTTGCCAAAAGAATCAAAGAAAACGGTCCATTATTTAGAGTTTGGGCTGGACCAATTCCTGTCGTAATTATCAGAAAGGCTGAATATTTAGAGGTAAAGACATTTATTTCATTATAATGCTTAATTTCATAATAAGTAATTATTAATTTTCAAATTTCTTTTATTAGACCATAATGTCATCTTCAAAGTACATCGACAAGTCGTATGGATATAAATTTTTGCATCCATGGTTAGGCCTGGGTTTATTGACATCTTCAGGTAAGTATTTTTTTCTAATTTAATAACCATATATATGTATATATATATATATATATATATATAAATATAGTGTAAACAATAAAATATTAATAATTCAAATTGGTCAAACCATGTTGGGGTAAGAGACCTAATTAAGTTCAGAAAGCAATTGAACTGAAAGTCTCAAATTAAGCATATCTGATATTCAAACCGAACACTTAAAAATATTATAGGCATATTAGAAGTGGTTTGATCATAAACATCAAATAAATTTTGAAAGTCCGATTCATAAATAGAAGGTAAAAAGTATCAGGTTCCGTAAGCGTATTAAATATTGCAAAAATATTTATGAAACTCTTTGTTGTGTTCAGTCAAATTGATTTGTCTTAAAGTATTATTTATCTGAACTAATCATTTCAAACAAAACTTGTTCTAGGGTTTCTCATCCTAAAACTGTTTTCATCAATATTTCACTTCAAAATTAATGCTTTCCCAAATTTACTCGTAGT
Source organism: Ctenocephalides felis (assembly GCF_003426905.1). Lineage (NCBI taxonomy): Eukaryota > Metazoa > Arthropoda > Insecta > Siphonaptera > Pulicidae > Ctenocephalides > Ctenocephalides felis. Next base: position 52,036,486 of record NW_020536999.1, on the reverse strand, counting down.
GATCGCTATTACTCTATTAACATTTTTGATAAAATGTATCTTTTTTTGTTTATAATGCTTCAATATTCATTTATCGTTAAACTACGTCTATAAAATTCATCCCTGTACAAAGTACGTATCTGAATATCGCGCAAGAACTAAAAGTACCGTTACTCCGATTATAAAAACCAGGCAATACTGAGTTCGTCCTTAAATTTTAACAACGACTCCCAAAGGGAACACAAATATTTTTGGACAGGAACTACAGTGAAGTTTCGAATATTCTGGTTATTATTATTATTTAAAAAGTAATCAAAAATATTTTCAATCTCAAATGCTGCATTTGGTAATCGCCCGTAGGTAAGTGATTAGAACTACCAAACCTGTTGTCAAGTAGCGATAACAGTTTTCACTTTGAAATATTGATAGCAATATTGTTCCAATTGATAATAGTCTTGATTCGACATTGTTGCATCAATCAATATTGACCTTATTAAGAAACTTCTAATAGTAATTTTTCACACAGGGATGGAAAAACTGTTTGCGTTGCCATTTGTAGAAGAGGCTTAAATCAAATTAGTACTACATATTATAGGCCTCTTAAGTTCTAACTTAACTTAAGTTGTTCAAATTTTTTCATTCTTTACTATATTTACAATATTTCAATCAATTACTATATTTATAAATTTGTTAATGTGCAAAAATAATAATGAAAAATGTTGCAATTAAAACTTCTTGTCGAAAGTTAAGAAAGAAAAACTACTCTTGCTAGTGTTCTGTGTGTTGTTGTGATGTATTTGCTACTATATATACTATACTTCATTAGAAAATAATTGAATAATTATGATTTCTGTGATGAAGTTTAAATTTTTAAAATTCAAACTAGTTAATATTGGTATTTTGCCTTGATCCCGATGTGTGTAAATAAACGACTTAATCAATAAAAAATAAATTAATTTATGAGTGATTAAAAGTATTCCGAGTGGATTTATTACACATAATTGAAAACGAACAAACACGTTAACTCGAACTATTTTCTAAAAGCAAATTTTCAAGAATCAACAATTTTTATAATTGAACCAGTTTCCATAGGACTTTGATGGTTTAGTATATTCATTAAGGCCAAGTTCTCTATCGTTATACCAAGTAAATCGTCTAATTTTAATTTTAACAAACGTCAAAAAAAAATCTCATTTTCTCAAACTTTGATGAATGTTCAAAATTAAACTACTTGTCCTAAGGTCGTAATATTTTAGTATTTTTTATAAGATCATGATATACTCGTATATTTACGGCAAAAAATCTGTTCACATACATGTACACACACGCATACATACTTACTCCAAATTTGGTCTCATTCGATTCAGAATGGCTTGAAACATCGAGAAAACATAAAATTAGCGATTCGGATTATTTGATGAAAACACAAATTTCTCCTTCGGGAAGTTAATACATAACTCATTTACGACGTTTTCGGATACTATTTTCTTTATTGTTATATATCAACAGCAATGAGAACCGTCCGTTCTATAAGCTGTTGGGCTGAAACTTCTTCTTACTTCGTATTTTATATGGTAAACCTAAGGTTAATCCATCCATATTTTATGATTTTATTAGAATTTATCTAATAGGGCTGACTATTATTGGTGCAGCAATATTGGACAAGGGCTATTTTCACTTTGAATCATATTTCTATCTATATTTCCAAGTGAAAACCGTTGTCACTACTACATATGAATATAAATTTTTTTTTTATCATTGTGATAAGTCTTCCTATTCTTGTATTAATAAGAAAGAACTGATTAAATTTTTGGGAAGGCAGGTCTAGCGGTTGTGGACTCTCAATAAAAATAAGTTAAAAAAATGTAATTTGGCGGTCAAAAATGTTTGTGTATACATTTTGTGTCAATTTTTTGGGGGTTCCGTACCAAGATTTTTAATTACGGTACGGGAAGTGCCAACAATTTGCCTTATGGCACGATGTCATGCACTCCTCTAGTTTATTTTCTATTACTATAATATTATTATGAAATATAGTTTCCAACACTTCTTAAATAATGTATATATTTATACAAAACAGCTTATGTTTTTCATTTAGATTTTCATTCCGAGCACAATAGATACACGTATGGTTATGAAAATGTGTGTGTATATCTTCTATATGATATGTGATTCAGAATATTTTGATATAGTGAATATCATTCATCGTATCAAAAATCTCGATTCGTTTGTGAAATTGAATGTCACATAGTAATGGCAAACATAGCCTTGTGAATTGATTATAGTAATATCGCCTGGATTTCCACTGATATACATCAATGAACGATCGTTTCAGCCATCGGCCATCGTTCGTCTATTACACATTTTCTATTTGAATAACCGAATATTATTACGATTTTGAATAGAATAATATTTATAGACATACATATATATACATGTATATATATATATATATATATATATAACAAAATAAAAATATTTTTTTTTACAAGTTGACTTATAAAACAAACTCCAAATGAATAACATGAGAAGAGATTTTTTTTAAAAACAGATTAATTACATTTGTGATTCTAGTTGTTTTTATTAAGGGGTATACAACTAGTGTGAAGTTTTTAAAAAATCGTATTTTCAATTTTTCATATTTCGATAGGTTATACTTTTAAAAATAATATACCAAAATTTTAAATCGATATCTTAAATAGTTTTTGAGTCACAGCCATTTAAAGAGTATATATATAGTATATAGTATAACCATCATTTAATCTTTAAACGCGTTTTTCTTGAAACAGCATTTTCCGAATTTGCTGCAGCGATTACTCGAAAACAAATGATCCAATCACTACCAAAATTTTTTCTACATGTTCTATATATAGTTCTCCGTAAAACGAACTATCGATTTTTTGATCGGATCAAAAATCGAATTTTGGCAGTCGAAAAACGGCCAAAATTTCGGGTAAAATTCGACTTTTTTTTAAAAAAACGCCGTCCTTTTGTCAATTTTTGTTTTTTTTTTATCGTAGTTCATTTTACAGAAAATATTATCTAGTTTAACGGGATTTGTTTTTTAAATTTCATCCATGTAAAAGGCCGGAATCACTGCGGCAGTGAAAGGCCTTTTTTTGTCGCGCCGTTGGAGATCGACGATAACTTAAAAAATATTTAATAATAATTTTTACTATGTATTCTTAAAGCATGTATAAATATATTCCTAAAATTCTGAAATGATTGATAAAGTTTTATTATAAATTCCCAAAAATCACCTTTTTTAGGCGGTTACATAGTTGTGTCCCTTAACAAATAGAGGTAAAAAAGTTAATTATTATTAAAGTTGATTTTTCTATTTATTATGGTATTGTACCTTTAATGCGCGCATATAAATAATAAAATAGTTTTGTATAATAGAAACTATAAATATTAAATTTATATATTTTTGGATTATTCTTTAACATTTATTTTCTATATACTTCATAACCATTTCAATTAATATAAATTTGTTTATATTAACACGATATTAGCCACGATAATATTAGGAAATTTTTCATATTGGCCAGGGTAACTTTATTAGATAACTTAATTAAAAAAGTATCGTGGAAACTTAATGTATCAAAGAATAAATAAATAGCAAACATTTCTGAAAAAAAAAACATTAATTTTTATGTCACACATATATGACGGACATGGCCCTTAAAACATTTGGACATTAAAACATTTTTCTCGAGAAGCCAAGAAATTTTTAGGTAATATGTATTTTCTTAGCATCGGATACATATGACTGACATGCCAATTAACATGCTAAATTCGTAATCATTATTCATTCCTAAAAATTTATTCTTCATTTTTCTTAATTTCCTTACAAGTCAGTTATTTTATTGGATTTAGCATTTTTTTATATATTAAATTATATTAATTTTGTAATTTTATAATTGTTATAATTTAAACTAAACTTTAATCTAAACTAAAAATTTTATTGGCTAGTATATAATTTATTAAAATTTTTTATACAGGTTCGAAATGGTTAAACAGGAGAAAAGTCCTAACTCCAGCGTTCCATTTTGGCACTCTCGAAGGCTTTTTCGACAACATCCAAGTGCAGGCTCGAATTCTTGTCAAACTGTTGAAGAAGCATGCAGTGGACGGTGAAGAATTTAATGTGTATCCATATATTACGAGAGCTGCTTTAGATATTATATGCGGTAAGTAGAAATAATCACGAGGTCACTATAATAAACCAGTTTTAATAATAGTAAATTTCTCATCAACGATATTTTCCAAGCTATATATGGTATGGTTCATGTGGATATAAGCTATGAATGTTGAATTTAGAACGTAGTAAATGTACACTTTATGATTTTAGACGCTTATCATATGCTTAATTCTGTGGTTTATAATATGTCTAATATTTATAATTTAAGCGGTCAAAATTATCTATTTTTTATTATCATACCAAGTGGGTAATTAACTACATTACGAATCTATTTAATACTTACTTTTCTATTTATATATGACTTATTTATTATATCAGTTATATTTTTTATTTTTAGTTATATTAACTTACCGTATGGTAAGTTACTGTAATCGTCCAAAAATTAAAATTTAAAATTATTGCATATCTTCACGTTTCGAAGGTTTCTGAACATTTTGCCTTACCTTAGAAAAATCGGATGTGTGTGTGTATATTTGTATGTATATAATTTTTCGTCCACGTTTTCGGGCGCATGATCAACTGATTCGAATGGTTGCTATTGATAGGGAGATGTCTTTCGGCAAAGACAGGTCCATCCGTTTCGGAAATACGAAACAAAAAATGCAAAAAATTGTAATCTAGTTTCTGAGAGAACTGAGCATCCGATTTGAATGATTCAAAAAACTTTCTGCTTGTGTTCACAAAAAAGTTGCTTTTTGAGAAAAAATTATTTTTTTTTAAATTTGTTTTATTTAAAAAAAAAATTTTTTTTGAACTAAATTTTATTCTTTGAATATTTCAATATAGTACTGGAAGTTCCAAAATTGGTTTGAAGGCACAATGCAATACACCACTAGTTTTACATTTTCATTTCCCATATAATTTCGTGTTCTTGGTGGACATCTAACAAAAATAATAAATAAATGGCAATGGGTCGAATTTGAAATTGGTAATTCTTTTTTAAATACAATTGTGTGAAACTAAAAAAATATTTTTTATATAAAATAGGAACTATAAAAATTAAGCAGAATTTGCAGTTAGTATGTTTTTTAAAGTATTTTTGCAATGCTAACAGTCATAGTCTAATTGATTGAACTATATAAAAACATACTTCTTTGGACATTCTTCATCAACTTAATAAATGGGAATTGAGAGTTACTTAGATCAAGTAGTCAACTGCTACTTCAAAAATAAAATATTTGCTTCTACTAAAAAATGATCAATACGTTTTCGATTGATGTCTTTCAAACAAATTTATAAGAAATTTGTAATTGTATGAATTAAGTTTTTTTTATTTAACACATTTTATTTAATCTATTTTGTGTTCTTAAATTTAATTATATTTAAATGTGGACGTCAACTGTAATCAGTAGCGATTTAGAAAACACCACAGAACAAATTCATGCAAAAATTCATAGTGGCATAGATTCTGGTTAGAATCACTTAAGCGCGCTGCGAAATTGTAAACCTTGGTTAATTTTTATAATTCAACTATAATATTTTATTACATTATTTTGGATTGCGAAATCTGTTGTTTAACAAAGTTTTATCAAAAACGTCAAAAAATAACATTTTTTAAATATTCAATTACCAAGAAACGGTCCGGCCAATCTTTAACAAAAATTAATCAACGCGATTTCCAACCAATACCTTTCGAATAGTTTTTGATTTTTAAAATCGATTCAAGATTGCTAGCCAAAACATGGACAAACATTTTTACAAGCTTTTGTTAATTACAAAGAAACGGCTTCGCCGATCTTCGCACAGGACTAATCACCAATAGTTGTTATCGAACTGCGGTCCAGCCATTTTTGAAAATACATCGACTAAAGGTCGAATCGGCTTTACATACACACACATATTTGTTCCAAATTTAGTCTCATTCGATTCAGAAAGACTTGAAACGTCTAAACAGCATAAATTTACCAATTCGGAATTCTTCTTGAAAACGTAAAGTTTTCCTTCAAAAAGTTAAATGTGTGCTCAAAATGAATAATTTTTGTTTCGTGGTATTATTTTTGAATGTATCTAGCATATGTAGTAAATACTTTCTTATATCACAATTGCATAAAATAAAACTTGGAGATTAAATACCTTCTCCATTATATGGCAAAATGAAAATCATGTAATTTACTACTCATTTATTTTTTCAAATACAAAATCCGTTATAACTAGCCGTATCTCTGATTTACCGTCACCTCTATGCTGGCTGAAAGCTGAATGTGTCCGAAAATATTTATTGCCAGATTTTTTCTTTTAACTCGGACACAATTCACAGAGAGAGCAAGTAGAGAAGGAGATACGTTCGAATGTACCATCGTGGAAAATGTACTTTTTATTCTCATTTCGAAAGCCCGACTTTTCTGGCCTCTTGCGCCACCCGTCACTTTGGAGGTAGTTTTCTCAAACCATTTAAGGACAACTAGAAGTTTGAGTGTGAAAAAATTCTAAATGACCCAATTAGAAGAGACATAATAATTTATCAAATTTGCATAGTAATACATACATGATCAAAAGAAATATCTACTACTGAAAAAAGGTATTTTTTGTTTAGCTACAGTTTTACGTACCTCAATATAAAAAGCCCGGAGACAATTTCATGCCATGGGAGCACCATTTTTCTTCGCCTTCCTTCTCTGTATATAATCTATTTATTAACCTTTTTGTTCCATGTGACCTCTGTCACTGCTTTCAATTCTATGTTTTTTTTTAATATTTAATATTTGCATTCTACTTCATCTTAACAATTTTGGTCTTTTGGTATTTTTTGAGACCAGCAATATTTTTTATTATTAGTTGTTTATACTGTTCCTTATTTGCTTCAAAATGGTATCATGTAGTAATTCTAATTTTCTAAATTTTCTTCTAATTCTCACTTGTTGTTTTGAAAATAGTTGCATTTAAAAACTCCATAAAATAGTTTTCCATTTCTTCTTTCAGTGGGTCTATATTCGGTAGGGTGGGGCGGGGTACAAAGGTCCAATTTGACTTTGAGCAATTATATTGTGAAAACCAAACCAATTATTCCACAATAAAACACATAGCAAACGTGACTATGAAACATAACTATCTGACTATGTTCAGTAAAACTCCCAGCTAATTCATTATAGTAGAACTGTGCTTTTTTGTTATTTTTCAAAAATTTGTCACCTATTCTTTATTTCTTCTTTCAGTTGGTCTATATTTAGTATGTAGAGCGAGACACAAAAGTCCAATTTGTGCAATTGTATTGTGAAAACCAAAACAATTATATCACAATAAAACAAATAACTATATGACTATGTTCAGTAAAACTCCCAGCTAATTCATCATTGTAGAACTATGCTTTTTTCATTATTTTTCAAAAATTTGTCACCTATTCTTTTTTACCTTCATAAAATAGATTTTTATTTATTCTTTCAGTGGATCTATATTTAGTAGGATAGGGCGGTGCACAAAGGTCTAATTTAACTGGGTAATCATATTGTGAAAACCAAACCAATTATTTCACAATAAAACACATAACAAACAAATCTGACTATGATCAGTAAAACTCCCAGCTAATTCATGATTGTGTTTGGGTTTTTTTGCTATTTTTTAAAAATTTGTCACCTATTCTTTTTTACCCCATGATTAAAATGGAGGCAATCAGATCCAATGCCTTATTTTTAATTTTGAAGGAATTTTATAAAATAATAGCTACCTTATTCAACAATGCAATATGAATTTTATGAGTACATTTTTTACGTAGATAACACTGTATATGACCTTGATCTAGTATTTCGATAGAAATACTAGATCGTCAGATATTTATTATTATTTATTATTATCAGACATATAATTCATCTCTTGTAAAATTGATTTCTTTAACTAATTAATTGTTTATTTACTATTTTTATTTTATATTAATTGTTTATACCTCTGCTAAAGTAAGGTTCAGTAGGTCGTTTTTACCCCACCTATGTTTATATTTTTATAGAGGTTATATAAAAAAACTCCTGAATATAATTTAAATTATTAAGTAGTTGAGTATTAGTAATACGTATTATTAAACAATTAAATAACATGCACTTGAAAATTATATTAAGGTTTCGTAAACTAAACAACAGTGCTCCCAACCAAATAGAATAACAACAAAATAATTTTCTTTTGTTATGGATATCCAAAGTTGACATTTATCTCCAGTCGTAAGAATCATGGCGAGTGATGGCTAGATACGTCTTTTACTCTCTACTTTCAAATATTATCATACAATTTACCTAATTGTTCACATGATTCCTAATACTAATATACACACATTCTAAGTACTATCTATCCACTTGCTTTGAAAACTTGTTTTTATCTATATTTGTACCTTTTATATCTAAGTACGAATATATCTAACTAGCTACTTAGATATTTTTCTAGTTATTTCTATATTATCTTGTTTATATAATTACATTTTGCTCATATGTTGAAGTTACCAATTTTGTATGAACTTATTCATTTATTCATGCATCTGCCAACGTAGACTCTTATCCATGACTATTTACCCCAAATGAGGTGAATTGCCCCAAAATATAGAATGTTTGGGGTAGAAAGTATGTATTTCTATTGATATTTACTGTATTTGCTACGTAGTTGACATATGAGAGTAATCTCTTTTTTCCATGAAGGTAATAACAACAAGGACCAAATAATTTTGGGGTAATGATTAAAAATGTACCCCGACAGCTGATTTAAATATTTACTTGTATTTATCTATCCCCCATTTTCTTAGCTACTGATTTGTCTATATCTTCATTTAATATGAAAAACACAAACTATATTTGAAAAATAATATTTGTTATATACTTATACTATACTCAAGCATTACCATTACGTTACCTGAACCTTACTTTTTAATTGAAGATGGATGAGTTATCATTCAATAAATATGTTTAAGTAATAGCAATTGTATAACGTGATCTTCTAAGATATTTATTTGTCAAAACTAAATATTCGACGCATATTACAATTATATTAAAAAATTAGTTTCCCTTAAAAGTTGCAGTACCAATGATACAAATTTCTTCCCGGGGATGGTGTATGTTCATAGTATCAGTTTGTGGGTTGTGCCCAAGCCAGATTTTTCTCCCGTTCGTGTGAATCTACCAGATAACGGGTGAATTTATGTCGTCGATGAAAAAATTAATCTTTTATCGATATTTGCCAGTGGAAGAGACATTAAGCCTCGCGAGAACGCGGCCCGTGCAACCCTCCGGGGATGCTCGATAGCGCTCAGAAATCGGGTAAAGCGATTAAAACTCTTTGGAAAATAAATCGCTAAGGAAAAAATGAGAGAACGCTTTTGTTTGATCATAAATTCTTAAGCTACGACTTTTTTATTTTTATGGGTACAGAAATGTCTCTGATAGTTGGTAACAGGAACGCAAAAAATAACTGAAAATTAAGAAAGCAGATTGTACAAAATAAGTGCAAAATTTTTGTAATGATGATATAATTTAATAAAAATATTCATAGACCTTATAGATCTACTGATTAGATGCAATATAAAAAATCACAGGTCCACATGAATCCAATAAGAAAAGTTGTCTGTATTGGGTATGTGGATATGTTTTCCAATGTAGTTTTTATTGCTGAACACGAATATAAAGTCACAATTTGGTATCAAACGACAAATTTTTGTTTTAAAAAACGACAAAATCTTTGGTCTAGTAATTCTTCTCCACAGTAATCAAACTCTCATAATTTCTGTCGTTTCCTGGCTCTTCTTTATCTTAAATGACTATTGAGTCACAATTAAATGATCGATTAAGTCTTTTTTGTATAATTCAGCAGTAATCTGCAAACAAATTTCTTCCCCGTTGCCCCTAGGTAATCTGCAACCATGTTTACAATTTGAATATCTGAAAATGTTTTGGCAAAATACTTGTCTTCTACAAACAAAACTTAATAGATCACTTAAGTTAATTGATACCCAATAGTCATTTAAGGTACAAAGGGTCAGGAAATGACAAAAATTATGAGGTTTTAAGTATCACACAGAAGATATTTTATATAGGAGATTTTGTATATTCTTTTTTTTTAATTTTCTACCAGTTACCCCCAATTTCGACTTCAGTTTTCTGATCAGAGCTAAAAACTAAATTGGAAAACATATGCCATACACTTATTAATAGCCATATAATTTTTAACTTGTGGTCCTGTGTACATATTTTAATGAGTTTATGTGCAAATCTTTTAATCACAACAAATGATTCAGATGTAAGTTTAAGCTATTTATAGGTTTTAGTTCAGTTTGCAAGAATAGAAGCTATGATTGTATGGTAAATAATGATACAATTTGCATTATTTTATAGTTTAACTATTAAATAGTTACAATCGAACAAATTCGATTTGGTTCGTTAGACGTAGTTCTGCTAAATTTCTCTTGATATTTGTGAATAAAGCGAATATGTACATTAGGGTGGTCCTTAAAATGGTCATTTTCGAATTTCCTTGCTCCCAGGGTCTCAAATGGTTCCAAATAGATAAGAAAGGAAATAGAAAAGCTCTTAATATTAACGTTTAGATAGAGCGCAAATCAATCAAAGTTTTGTATGGAAATAGCATGGAAATTTTTTCAAAAATTTTAAAGATGTTTTTTAGATGTAATTTAGCGAACAAATGAATGAATAAAACTTATTCATTTGTCGCTAAGTTATACCTAAAACATTTTTTTCTAATTTTCAAAAAAAAAATTATGCTCTTTCCATACAAAGTTTGATTGAATTATTTTTATTAATGTAGCCATGTAATCCCCAAATTATTTATTTGCATAAGGTTGCCAGTAAAGTATCTTATTTTCAATATATATCTATAAGCTCTTTTGCTTTTTAAAATATGACATTAAATCTGAACATGCCCCAATACTGTATATATATATATAAAACGTATTAGGATGTTTGGACTATTGTGTTTCATAATTGGTTCATAAAAGTTCTATATTGACAACTAGTATTGAAATATCTGAATAATAATCACCCACAAAACCGATATAGTTTGAACGATGTGATAATCAGTAAAATAATTTGACAGTATCATTGATAGAGGATTTAATGAATTCATCAAAGTGGTAAATCGATTGATGAAATGATGATAAAATGTTAGAATTGTAATTTTGCAATTGTTAACTTCCCGTAGGGCAAGTTATAGTAATTTTGTTTTATGCTTCAAAATTTCATGAATGAATGGAGGTAGTAAATCGATTGATGAGAATTTTTGTGAATGCATTTGTGTTCTTTTTGCATCAAATTAGAGTATCATCTATATCAAGGGCGAGCAACCTTTTTACCTCACGGGCCAATTTAAATTTTACAATTTATATATATATATATATATATATATATATATATATATATATATATATATATACTAGCTGACCCGGCGAACATTTAGCCACAGAAAATATTTTTAAAAAATCTTTAGTATAAGAAATGACTAACTAATTATGAATGTATAAATATGTGGTAAATAAATGAAAGGGGCAGCTAACACAAATTACATTAATAATTTATCCACTGCAACGCTGAAATACTAACATCCATATTTGAATTGCTGAAAAAAATTAGTTTTCTCTCAAAAACAGTTTTATCTTCAAATTTAATATTAAATTTCTATTTTTTTTGCTAGAATTGTTCCTTCTGCAAAACATTAAAAAACTATGTATTTCTTATGCACATCGGGAAATATTTATATAATAGGATAGGTTTGCAAATCAGTTAATGTTATCGGATTTAACCATTCCGTTGCCTATATCTAAGAATTGTTTGTAAAATGTTGCAGCGGATAGAGGGAATAAATTTAGGCATTTTCGTAAACTCAGAAAAATCTTGATCGAATTTCAATTAAAAACGCTCAATAAAATGGTGATAAATTTTATATATTTATGATTTATACAATATACAAGAACTAATAAACATATTTCAGGAAAAAAAGGGACGTGTATAGTGTTTTTTATAAGCTCTCTTAGCGAGGTATAATACGAATTCAAACATATGTTTTTAAAAGTTTAAAACCTTTCTAAACCTTTTATTAGATGGACCTTAATCAACTCATGTAAAAATACGAGTTTTAAAATTCGATACCTGATCAATTAATCACTGCTTACCTTATTTTCTCAGATGATTGATAATTGGTATAATATTGAATCAAAATTCTGGTCATAATTAAATTTAATTATTAATATTGATTTTCAATCTTCAAAATTCTGGTCTTCATTTGGCTCAACTTCTATGGCTCTGGAGTATCTTCTGCATCATTTTTTATTCCTGATCTTTCTGAAGTGATATATCATCTATCATCTTTTATTCGATCTTCTTCATCTAAATAACGTTTATATACGTTTTTAAGTCATCTGAATAAACTTGTTAGTTCTGCAATAATAATATTTTTGTAATAACCCTGAAAAGCACCCAGTTACATGTGTGGAGCGCCAACCTTAATCGTTCCTATAGCTGTAAAACTATTATGAACCTTGTAGGGTTAACACAAAAATTCATTTCATATCAGTCCATATATATATTTCATGACCAAAATATACGTCTTACTAAAACCTGCAACTTTTTATTCCTTTAAATAATAACAATCAGAACAAAAATCAGTTACATTCTTTTAGTTATTTTGATGGACATTAATTAAATATAATTATAGATAGTATTGGCTTATCCAGTGGATAATTATAGTATTAAATACAATTTAATGGATCAAGTTAACTGACTATATTTTTCTGGTCTTTTTTATTTCTGGTGTAAGAAGCATCGGTGCAATTAGCAAATATTCTAATTTGTAGTAATGATTAGTGGATCTTGTTACAATTGTAATTGTACAATCTTGTCACGTGCTACAATAATAGATAAAGCATAAATATATTAAATTCCAACAATTTTCAAATACAAAATTAAAATTTCTAACGTGCTATGGATATAATTTAAATTTATATTATTAAGTCTCTCTTTTGTTCAATTATAATTTAAATCCTTCTGATATCTCTCGCATCCTGTTACTATAATAAATGGGACTTGTAAAAAACAAAGACCAACAAATTGCGACCCATTAACGGGTTTCCCTTTGTTTCCTGAAGCTGTTCTTTTTTATAAACTTATCTCGACAAAGAACAAGATAAGTTGCCCCCAATCGTCAGTTCATATTTAACCGCAATGTCGCCAGGGTCACTTCGACGTACGTTTCACTAAACTTGGGAAAATATAAAAAAGCTTTGGTATGGTTTCATATATACGAATACAAAGTTATTATATATATATATATATATATATATATATATATATATATATATAATATGAAGGAATTTTTATCAAGATTCTGTCATTTATTGTCCACAGAGACCGCTATGGGTGTTTCGGTTGGCGCTCAAGAAGATGAAAACAACTCTTATGTCAGAGCCATTTCAGAGTGAGTACACGTTTACTATTTCCTTAGCTTCATATTTATTTGGCAACTTATTCCATGCAGTATGGATATCCATTTTACATGGAAATATAGATCTTGCTGCAATGTTGCATGACCTTTCCGATTCGCATGCAACAACCTTCTTATAAATAGAATTGATTTGCAGCTAATTCGGCAAAATGTTCAACTGTTTATTTCAAAAATAAAATAGTTGCCTATGCCAAATAATAGTTAATACGATTTCTAATTGATATCTTCGACATATACTTACAATGTATGCATTAGTACAAATTAAATTAATTTGTTTAACATATTTCATTTCATATATTTCCTACGTAATCTCGTACAAGGTCTAATCAAAATCGTCAAAAAAACTTACCTACATAATTACGAAGAAACGGCCCTCATGAAGAAGTTAAGTGGTTTCTGAATGTGTCAAAATATTTGAGTTTACGAATATCATACAGGTGGCGCAAGAATTTATTTAATGGCGTATGTGAATAACAAATATAAGAAACTTTCTATTGGTGTGCGCTCTATCTAAATGTTTATAGTAAGAGCTAATACTATTAGAGATTCATTTTTTATTCATATAGAAGCATTGGCGCCCTTGGGAGCATAATTCGATTGACTTTTAGAGGCTCTTTTCTATAAAAAAATGTTTTGGAATGTGTTGGCAAGTTTTGTCAAAATTTAGCGCAAGCTACTCAAAAAATATATTATCGAAAAATTTCCAGTAAAAAAATGAACCTAGAATTAACATTGCCTTCCGTCAGGATTGGATGAGATCAGCTTAATGACAAAACAAATCTCTTCATATTGAACAAATAATTAGGGATATAAAATTTCGCAGAAGATAACCGAGGATATTCTCTTAACGAATCGTCTAGAGTTTTTATTGCAGAAATAATGCTACGTGACAAGAAAGTTTTTATACTTTGGCATTACTTGCATTTCATCTCGGATTATAAAATGTACAATAACACAATTTAATTACTTTCTTCATCTCGCGTACTTTTTATAGGTGTTCGAATTTTTTATGTGTCAGAGCGAAAAGAAAAATAAAGTATCTTCTTAAGAAAACATAGCTCGGTTAAATAAGAGTAATGTGACATAAAGGAATTTATGCTCGTTTTATACGAGTTTGTCTAAGCGAATTTCTTACTTACTTACTTACGTTCAAATAAAATTTAACGTAAACGCAGCGGTGTCTTTTAAACTCAGGTAAAGATAGTTCTAGATAGTTTTTAATTATTTTCTCTATTTAGAAGTGTCGAGATTTACTTAAATATATTTTGAATTCACAAATACTAAATTTGATCATTTGAGGAAAACACTTAAGGCAAAACTTAAGTTTTACCTTAACAATAAAAATGTTATAAGTTTCTACAAGTTTTTATATTATGAATTGCCAATTTCACATATTTCAACATCAAAATTATTAAAACTTTTAACATTTGTATAAGTATATATTATATGTATTATACTTTTAACATTTTGTATTTGTATTTTGCATTTGTATTATAAATTATTTTTACAAAATTTTTATTATAAAAAATAACAAACTGATTTTGAATGTAGAAGTATATGGTATATAGGTAAAAGCGATAAGTAAAACATTAAATTTATGGTTCACCCACTGCAACGCATGCCGCATATAAATGTTCTAGGGGCATTTTGATAGTTATTACAAGTGCTGGCTTAATTTGAAACTTATTTGAATTGGCACATTCGAAGATTTATGGTTCTCATATATTATTAAAGCGCTTTTCATTAATTTTGAATTATTAGCAAAATTCGAATATTAAGTTTTTGAGTGAGATTTCACAATATTCAACTCTTAAGATCATAATGTTTTAAATCTTTCTGCAAGCCATTTATGATCTATATACTGTATGTGCAAATCGGAAACTATCTGTAAAATGAGATAATCCATTTGACTGATCTAGTTTTGTCGATGCTAACATTTCTGTCTCCAATATCGAAGAATTTTTTTTGGAAATATTTGAGGGGATAAAGCGGATAAAATTAGGTTTTTATATAAACTCAGAAAATTCTTGTTGAGAATTCAATGAAAGACTTTCACAAAAAAGACAATTGTTTGATCAGAAAAATATATAGTAGACGATTTTCAGACCTGCTGAATAATATGTAAAGCCAATATAATTTATATATATAAAAAATTTCTACAATGACGGATCACCTGGGAGATTTACTGAAAATAGTCAGATAGTTGTTTATTTGATATGTGATATTTTAGTTTGGTTTCCACAATATAATTGCTCGAAGTCAAATTATACCTTTGCCTAATATGTTATTAAATTATTAAAGAATATTTTTATTAATAATAATTTAATTGTATTGTATTGTTCAATTTAATTGTTGTAAGCTTCCTAGTGTAACTAAACTTGGTTCCATCATTTTCATTTCACAATTGTTATAGTTATTAATAAAATTAATTTATTTTTCAGCATTTGACACTACTCAATATTGTTACTAAATTATTAAAAATATTTTTATCAATAATAAATAGTTTTTTTGTTTTTCTGGCACAGAGCTTCATGGGGACTATTTGCACTAAACAAGTAACCTCAATTTTTATTCCATAACTTTAACCATAATTATTAAAATTAAGTCTGAAATTTACTATAACTAAATTTTAATCTTAATGAATATATGAATAAATTCATTGTCATAATTAACTTTATCCCTACCAGTTGCTCTCAAATAGTTGCCATAAATTTTAATCCACAACATAAACAAATTTTAATCAAAAACAATAATTTTTAGAAATTAATCTTATCTCATTAATATAAAAGATCGATGCCTTGCCCTATAACTATAAAATCTAAACATATAAAAACAACATTGAGACTTGTTAAACACCAACAACAAACTATAATTGTGATTCAACTTTATCCCTGTTTGATATGGTCCAAATCCATTTGGGTAGATATATTTATAAATGTCTAAATGTCGGTGCTATTTTGGAAGAATCAGCTTTTTCCGAGATCGCCAAAGGCATTGACTAAGCGATGCGAATATTCTGGACACGTTTTACAAATTTGATATCCTGATGCATGCGCATTTCGGGAGTTATCGTGATGACCGCTCGCTGTTCGATGTCAACCCGACGCCGTTTTATATTCCCGGAAATTTATGAACTGTATATACTCGTACACCCTGTGGCGATTTTAACCCAATCCCGTTCCCCCGATTCTGGGAATTATAATATACCAGGAAACGATACTGGGTAAATTACTGCCTTTTCATTATGTAAATATTTATTGCATCAATAGCAAATTTTGAATGTGTTCATTTAATGATTGGTCATATTACGTATAATAACTCGGGTTTAATACATGATTGTAAATGTTTATGATGGGAGTAATATAGGGAAATAAAAAAATGATCAAATACTGGCTATATTTACTATTCACTAATGTCCTCAACTGGGCAGTTGCAAATATAGTAGTGAAGAAAAAAATACTGGCTATATTTGATTATAGTCAGTATTTTATCCGTCATTGAGGAATTTTTCTCGCTGTTTTTTCAAAAATTTGTAACCTTGTCCTTTTGACCCCATAGGCGGGGTGAAATAGTTCGACTAGAGGGCAAACAAATCCAATGTCCTCTTTTTAATTTTAAAAGGATTTTACGAAATAATAGCTACATTATTTTATTGGTATATTTTTTATAGAGATAAAACTCTATAATACCTTGATCTGATACTTTATCAGAAATAGTTGGAATAACTGTCTAATTATATGTATGCGAAGAATAAAATATTTTTGTTATGGATTTTCTAACATTGTTGTTTATCTTCCGATAACTACGTCGTAGAAATTAAGATGATGGCTGGTTATACATCTTTTATTTTTACTTTCAAATATTGTTAAAAAAAACGTAACTTTTCATGCTTTTGATATATCGGTGGTGGACCTTTTTATTGGCGGACCTTTAAGCTCCGCTCTGCCTTTTATATTTTTTTATTTATAATAATTTTCATTTATTTACCTAATTATAATAATACATAAAACTCTATACTAAATGATTTTATACTAAATTACATTTATTAATTAACCTTTATGAAATTTAGTTTGAAAGAGACTTAGTTTTAGTAATGAAGATATCATAACTTAAGGTCGTAGGAGTCATAACTTATATATTCCTTCATAGTGTAAAAAACAAGATCATTGAAAATGTTACTAAATAATTTAAAAAATTTCCTTTATTCTAGTACTCTAATGCCTAATGGCATTATTAACTTCCCGTAGGGTAAGTTACAGTAATAGGCCAAAAATCGAAATTGAAATTTTTTACATTTCTCGACGTTTTGAAGGTTTCTGAACATTTTGGCATACCTCAGAAAAATGGATGTGTGTGTGTGTATGTGTGTGTGTATGTATGTATGAATACAAATTTCCAGTCACGTTCTCGGGCGCACGGATCAACCGATTTGAATGGTTTAAAAAACATTCGATTCCTATTTATAGGGAGAAGAGCTGATTCGTTTTTGGCAAAGGCAGGTCCAGCCGTTTCGGAGATACGGAGCAAAGAGTGCAGAAAATAGAAATCGACTTTTTGAGATAAAAAAGTATCCGATTTGAATGATCTAGAAAAACATTCAATTAGTAATGATAGGGAGAAGTATTTATTAGTTTTTGGCAAAGGCAGGCCCAGCCATTTTGAAGATAAGGAGTATGAATATGTAAAAAATGGCAGTTTTTGAGAGAACTAAGCGTCCGATTTAAATGATTTAAAGAACTTTCTTCTTGTCTTATCAAAATAATTGATTTTGGAAAAAGAAATTTGTTTCAACTTTTTTTTTTTCAAAAAAAAATTTTTTGTAATCGAAAATAATTCAGATTTTATTTTTAATTCTGACTATAGTTCTAATATACTTTAAACGAATAATTTCAACTTTGCAATACAGTTAATATAATTCTTATAAATATTAGACAATGTTTCAATATTAATAATAATCTATTTGAGAACATTCAGTATTCCTCGAATATTTCGTTACGGTACGGGAAGTTCCAGCAATTTGCCTTAAGGCACGATGCCATACACCCCACTAGTTGATTTAAATTTCAATGCATATTGGTTTTGGATTCGATATTTATCAAATATTTCCTTGGAATTATAGATCTAAATATGATCAATAAAAATGAAATCATTGTAGTAATATACGTATCATCAGTATTACATCAAAATCATCATAGGAATGGTCACCCACATGTTTAGTCATTCAGCTAAATATGTATCACCCATAGAACACACATAGTATATAGTTCTAATTGTTATATGACAAGGCAAAGTTAAATCGACCTCGAATATTTGCAATAACTACATTTAATATTATAATAATATGAATGTGATAGTCCTCCCAACAGAAAATAAATTTTTGTCTTGGCTTCTAGTTTGCAAATGGTTTCACTGTTTTTACATATCCCCAAAATCATAAATTACCCTCGGTCGTGTTCTCCGTTGAATTAATCTATGGGCTGAACAAAAAAATATTATAAAATTGTTTCCATCAAAAGTTGTATGAATCAACATTTTGATTTCCCCTCGAATGATATATAGTCTACAATGTACACAAAATATAACTCGCAATCTTTCATTTCTGTTCCGGCGGAGTGCTTGGATCATTAAGCGGCAGAGGAGGAGAACCTGGGTGGGCTGCCATCACCATCACCTCGGCTCTTTTGCTAAAGAATAAAAATGTACGCAGTATTTATTAGGATTACGGTGAAGTGAGATACATGATAAAAAATGAGATTTAGTGTGTTGCTTGCTATCATCTTACAAATAAAAGATAATATTTTAGTGCGGCAAATAAGGGATTTGTCATTGCTTGCAGGAAAAAATCTAAGAGGGCAAGTGATATCTTGGAGGAGTTTATCATAATTTGTGACAGAGAAAAAAAAATATATGCATAGCACACATAATCTATATATATATATATATATATATATATATATATATTATATATATTAAAGGTAGGGCGGAGCACAAAGGTCCAAATTGACTTTGAGCAATTATATTGTGAAAACCAGACTAGTTACATCACATCGAATACCACATATCAAACAAATAACTATCTGACCATAATTAGTAAATCTCACACCTATTTTATCATCGTAAAAATGTTTTTTTCTATTTTTTAAAAAGTTGTCATTTTGTTCTTTTTACCCCATAGGCGGGAAAAAATGTCATAGCCCGGAGGCAAACATTTCCAACGTCTCATTTTTAATTTTAAAGGGTTTTTACGAAATAACAGCTTTAAATTCATGGATACGTTTTTTACAAAAATAACACTGTATATAACCTTGATCTGCTTTTTCTCGAAATTTTCAACAGCAGAGTTGGATTATCATTTATTGTAATTTATTTCTTGTATGGCTTTTTAAACTGAATTTAAAGTAATTAATTACGACTATGAACTAAAAATTCTCTATATTTATTAAATGCTAAGTGTATTTAAATATTACTTTTTTTTTGTTTTCACTATAAGCATATACTGGATTCTATATAAGCATATACTGGATATACTTCTTAAAAGATCTGGTAATTCTACTAATATAAATATATTGTTTGAACTAATTTTTTAGGCAAATTATTTTATCGTTTGACCTTATTTATAAAGAAAACCATTTTTATTACCTTAATTGTACTAAAACGATTTTTAAACTGCTGAAAAATCATATGCTATCATAAAACATGTGAGTTAAGTGACTGGCCTAAAGATTTACCGAAGTTACAAATTGACTATTAAACTTTCAATTACTCTTTTTCGCTGGTAATAAAAGTTCTACGATAGTCAAATATTACTTTACAAAAATTTATTAACCATATTTATACTAAATTTTCACATAAAAATAAGTTATAATAAAAGATAAAATTTATTACATCGCGAATGAAGTAAATGACTTCTTTACGATCTCATGCAATAACAAGAGTCATTGAGAATTTAATTGCTACTTGAAGTAGATTTTCTCATATTATGGATGTAAAACGTGATTAATTAAGTGCCAGAGTATAATAAAATATAATAAATTAGAATTGTGTCATCATCATTTATTTCCTTTGAATTGATAGTTTATTTTTAAATAAATTCGTTAAATGGAATTCATTTCTATGATTATCTAATTGATTTTACATTGGCTTCTTATTGGAATGGCAAGAGAATGAAATTTGAGGTGAAATATTAATTATTCGTGATATTTCAGTACGAGCAATTGAGACA